>NW_027495053.1:0-261178 GCF_021521415.1 Bidens hawaiensis | reverse complement strand
CGGATTTTGGTGTGCTTATAAATAATAAAAGAGGAAACAAAAGATGTTATTTCTATTTTTGTAAAAGTTACACATAAAAGCTTTTGGAGAACTCATGACCGCATCTTGTTTTTTTTTTCCAATAATATGATCATGAGAATCTTTGTTGAGAAAGATCCAATATATCAAACATATGCAGGGATAAAAACATGGGTAATATTTGATGTATTCAAACCTTGTTGCCCCCCTTGTGAGTTTAATTTTTTTTTCATATTCTCTTTAAACTCGCTGCCCCCCATTGCGAGTTTATAAATTGTGGTTAAACTCGTAGCCTCCCCCCCCCCCTTGCGAGTTATCTAGTTTACAAAAAGTTAAATAAACACCTACAAATACAAAAAGGTCTTCTAAATTAAATCACCTAGAATTACAAAAAATACTCTTGCATATGCATTTATGAAAAATTCCTGTTCTGGTTATAGAAGCTTGATTTTTTGTTGATATAATATACTGTATTGACTGTAACATGTGGAGCTTTGTTAAGAGTTGCCCCAATACTAGACATTTTGATGATGTATTTGGTATTGACTACAGCAATTTGTTTGGAGTTATTTTGGTGTATGTTTGGTGTATCTGTTTTCATATAGCTGCTTGCTAGCTTTTTTAATGAAATGTGTCACTTTCAACAAAAGGTGTAACACCGGCATCTAGGGTTGTAAACGATCGAACAAGACCTTGTTCGTGTTTGTCTGTTAAGCTTTTGTTCGACAAGAGACGATTCATGAACACTAAAACGAAACTTTGTGTCCGTGTTCGTCCTTTAAGGAGTTGAGCTTGTTTGTGTTCGTTCGTGTCTATTCGTTAATTTTGTAAACAGACACTAACGAATGTAACCGGAATGGACACTATTATACTAATGAACATAAACGAACAGAAATGAAAATATAATAGTTTGGAAATAATAAACATTAAATCAACACAAAAAAAACCATATAATATAAAAAGAAACCCTTATGATAGTAATTAAAAACTTATATTTATATCAAAATAGTAGTAAAGAAATAAATAAAAATAGTAATAGTATATATGTGTAAGCAAACGTAATCGGACGGATGTGAACGAATGAATCTAAACGAAAGTTCTCAAACACGATTGAACGAGCACGACCTCTGTTCATGTTCGTTTGTAAGCTTACAAAACGAAATTTTGTGTTCATATCCGTTCACTTATTAGACGGATGAACATAAATGAACTTTCCACCAACAGTTCATGAACGATTCGCCAAACGTTCAGTTCATTTACAGCCCTGCTAACATCAAATGAAGGTAACTTTTGGAGTTACAAGACTCTTTAAGATATGGACATAAAGGTCTCTATGAGCTAGAAGATATGGACCAATTTTCTTAATTTTTGTTATGTGTTTACTTATACTTTTATTTTCAGTTTTAAACTGTTAATTTCAATTTTGAGATTTTTTATACCTACCAAAATTCTCAATCTTCTCTCTCTCTCTCTCTCTATATATATATATGCTAAACTTCAAAATTCTCAATCTTCTCTCTCTCTCTCTCTATATATATATATATATGCTAAACTTCAAAATTCATTTTCTCATTATTTTCTCAAAACCATGAAAGATTATGTGTGTTTGCTGTCATAAAAAACTAATTAATATCTATAAATAATCATCCAATTTGGTAGTTGTGGACTTGTGATGGGTTCTTTTTCAATAGTAATATTTGACAATAACTAAACACACATTGCAACTTTTTTTCATAATCAATAAACATTATTAATGCTTGTTAAAGTTTAATAATTACATTATGCTAGTAGGACCTGCCTGCAACAAATCTGCATGTGATCAATTTCCTTTTTTAAATCCTGATTTTAAGTATTTTTCCGTAAACTATTAAACATATTTATGTTTTTTACTATTTAGTGCTAGTTTTGTCAAACAAAACAATGCTTAACTGCAAAGTTATGATATTGTTGGATGGTTTTTTCGTTATATTAAAATTAAGGTGTTGTTTTAATCATCTCTTAACGTACCAACTTTATACGATAGTCCATCTTCATGCATTATCGTTCTTGTTGGTTAGTTGTCGGTTGAAACGTCACAATCATGGTCTATCACTTTCTAAAACGGGACCAATCTAACACGATTGATTAAATCGATTTTCCCACATACGTATCTATCATACCTATATTTATATTTTCAGATTATGTGTATGTTAATGTTGGCACTTGATACTAACCAATTATTGAGAAATCGAGTTTACAAAAAGCAAAAGGGCTTCTTTGGCATACTTTTGATACATGCCCACCATTTAAAACCTTTAGAATATATTTATATTATATATATGTCATATGTGTCCTATACAAGGATATATATATGTCATATGTGTCCTATACAAGGATATATATATGTACTATACAAGGATTTAAAAATCAACATGTATTTTCAGACTTAAATGACTAGCTAGGATTTGAGTCGAAACCAGAAAATTGTTTTTAGAAATATAAAAATTACTAAGAAAATAAAATATATTATATTATATTATATTATATATGTGTATAACTATAGTTTTAAAAATATATAAAGGCGTATATTTGTATATAAATAAATTAATTAGAAAGAAATTAGTTGAGCTTGAGTTTGAAAAGCTTGAAAAGTTACTTATGAGTGAAACGTGAGATTTAGATTTAAGTTGAAAACGAGCTAGCCACGACTAAGCTTTCACAAATTAAATAAAACTTAGGGAACTCAATCCTGACTCGAATTGTTTACATTTCTAGATAAAAGTTGAGCAAGATGAAAACAAAAACAAACATGTTTTGTGTTTCACAAACAATGATAGGTAGCACTACAAAACATGACCAAAATGAGCAAAACAAAGGAGTTAATGATGGTGATGACCCTAGACAAGAAAGTAACGTTATATCTTATACCTTCTAAAAAGATTAGAAGACAACTTCTGATAGATACTTCATGATTTGGAACTAATCATGTTTAAAAGAATAAATGTCGCTTAAAAAAACAAAATTTTCAATGAAGCCAAATAGCATATGGGATATTTTCTTGTAGGGGTATGAAAATTATAAATGTTCTTTTTGCTACACTATGTTATATGTGTCCTTAACCACAATACACTAGATAACTTTTTACTTGACATCAAGATGAACAACCTTACCTAGCTAAAAAATACACTAGCTAAACGCCTAAAGTACAACGTCTCCTAATTTTTCATCTTACGGTATTTCTGAAAACATCATATCAATCGGATTATTTTTTCTTCTAGTGTTAAAATGAGTGAATATTACTGATATAACAAGTTGAAGGGATGTGCAAGTAAAATGAAAGGGTGAGATACGTTTAGCGCAACTTCATTCAAACTCAAACTTCTTTATACTTCCAAGTATATACACAACAGTTTATTCCATTTGTATCTTCCACAAAAGTTTTGGATAAAAAAAGTATATCAAGAAACTAAACTGGAACAAAATATTTGAGCTATACCGACAAATGGTAGAACGGATCCGATGATGATGATTGTGACGAAGATTGCGCAAGCTCCATATATCTATCTCACTTGTATAGGCTGCTTCATTTGGTTTAGCCATGGATGATGGTTGTGCAAGTGGTTCTTGATCATTATGATGAAATGGGAAAGACATTTCATTGGGTTCATCATAGCAGCCATACATCTGCCTCAATGGACCCGGTTGGCCATTGAGCTGCGAGGCCACAAGCCGATCCACATCAGACCAATTTTCAAGATGTTCATTGTTTCTAGAGTGGGCCACGAGTTAGGGGCCGGAAAAAATGAATCTTGATTGAAGGTGGCTGAGGTGATCAAGTCAGTGTTTTGCAGCCGTGGGAGGTGTAGGAATCTGTCGGTTATGGGTTAATGAATTGTTGCAAGGGATCATAGTCATGGGTGGTGGTAATATTGGCGAGTGAGTCCGTTTCTTGCTTGCAGGATTTACCATTGATGTAGGGAAGAACTTGAGTTCCATGATCTTTCTTTAAAGATTGCATTTGAGCTGTTGAATCGTTGGAAGGTGCCGATGATGACCTTTGCGGCTCTGGACCGCTTTATGGTAGTTTTTCTTTTAAAAACCCGACATACAAACCCATCCGTCTTCTTGAGTAGAATCACACATATTAGAACCCTATCAAAGAAATAACAAGTTCTAATATTCAAACTGAGGAAGAATAATGGCTAACCAAAAAAACTTAAAGATAAATGAGAAATCAAATTATAATAACTATAACAGATAGTAAACTCGGCTAACAGAAGTCAAAAACCTGAAGAAACTATTATTATTCATACGGAAATTTACTTACCGAGCCATAATCTTGGGAGGTATTCGTGTTGTCATCGAGTCTATATTCATGCATAATCCAATCCGACTTTTGTCCATGAGGAGCTCTTCCTTTATAAAACACGAGTGTTTTCCTCATGCCAATTCTTCTCAAGCTACTATAAATGACCTTATCTCGACCGGTGGCTTTCCAGAACCTGCAGCAGTTGCACGGTTTGTGCGTGTTCCGGTCGGGTACTTCTTGTCTTTATGGCTAAAGAAATACCAATCATTTTGGGGGGCTGAACCAATCCTACACTTTTCTATAAAACATATGAAAGAAATATTAAGTTACCATATTACATATGCATGCTAATCAAGAAATGAAACATCAGTCACCTTTGATATCCCATGGTTCAAGCTTGTTAAGATCAATATCATGAATAACATCAAGATCGATCTTTTCATACGCAACTTTCTTCCTTAAGTAGTAATGAAGAAGCTCTTCTTCGGTTTGGGTGGAACCTGAACCCGGGTGGCACCTTAGAGTGACCATTAACATTCACAGATAAACTCACTTGATCTTCTTTCGACATCCGGAAACAAAGGCAAGAAAGATAGAATAATTAAAAAAATGAACAACCAGATGATGATTTATATGAATGGTTAAATGCTTAGAGATGAAACAATAATGTGTATGAAAAAATGAAATACACTTTAATAACCATAATGTGTATATTGTTAGTAAAAAGAAAAACATGAAAAAGGAATAGAAGGTTCATAATGAGGCACCAGACTTTGAAATTGGTAGCAACCTTTTGATTGTAGGGTCATGAGGGTTAGAAAACAACTAATCACCTACTGATCTAACACAAATGTAACATCCCGAAATTTCAAAGTGATATTAATTATATTACTTACTAATAGAGGGAAAGTTTACTCGGGTTGTCAGGAAATAAATAATAGAGTAGGAGTTGGTATGAGCCGGGGCTAGTGTTGGATTAATGGAGACGGGTTAAATGAGAATGGGATTTAAGGGATATAAATATCCCCTAAAACCCCAAAATATCTTCATTTCCATCATTTTCCTAAAAACACTCAAAACACACACACCGCCTACAACCGCCGGCGGCAGCCGAGGAGAGGGAGAGCGAGGTCCGAGAGAGAGAGAGCGGTTGGTTGTAATTAAGCAAGTAAACGAGATCCAAACAAGCCCAAAAAGGTATGGTTCTTGATCTTTGAAGTTTAAAGATCCAAGCTTTTTAGTGTATAAACGACCGAAAATGGTCGGGAAGCGTAGTGGGTGATATTGAACCATAGCAAGGGTGTTAAAATCGCTCGAAATGCCGATCAGAAACTAAAACAGCGGCTGTCTGGGCAACTTCGCCTTCATCTGGGCAACTTCGCCTTCAAAGCGATGAACTTCGCCTGCAAGCTAAGTTCGCCTGATGAACTTCGCCTGCAAGCTAAGTTCGCCTGATGGCAACATCGCTGTAAAGTTAAGTTCGCCTAACTGGTAACTTCGCCTGAGGCCAAGTTCGCCTGATGACAACTTCGCCTGAAGCCAAGTTCGCCTGATGACAACTTCGCTGTAAAGCTAAGTTCGCCTAAGGTTTAACTTCGCCTAAAGCCAAGTTTGCCTGAGGGTTAACTTCGCCTAAAGTCAAGTTCGATTAGAAAATAAATTAAAAATCTAATGAAAAATGTGTTAAGACAGTTAATGGAAATAAAATTTTTCCAAGCTGACCTGGCAGCTCGACCCCAGCCAGGGGCTCTGCCCCTTGGACCCTGCTAGGGGCTGCCGCCCCTAGACCCCGCTGCCAGGGGCGCTGCCCCCGGACCCCCGTTCGTTGTGGGTAGTAGTCAAGACTGGAAAGATGATATGAGTAGTGATAGTTGTTTGATACGTGTACTTGTTATACAGTCAGCCGTGCACAACTGAAGAAAGGGATTGCGATTAACGGTGAACGTAACCGTGTTCAGGTGAGTTTCTAGCCCCATTCCTTGTTATGTTTTCGGGGCTGTGTGCATACTCGATGTGTTGTTAATACATTTATCCTAAGTGATAAGTGTATGCCATATGTGATATATGTGATGGATATGAATGATTGCTTGTCGGTACGCGAACGATCTTCGGATATTGCGCGTACTGTCAGGTTAAAAATAAAGGTACTAATATTATATATCGAGGATAGTAAATTCCAAGTGGTTGATAGTGTGTACGAATGTTATGATGTGACTGGTTATTACGTAAATACCGAACTGATATGAAGTGTGATATAGGCAGGTAGAGGTAGAGTGTGTTAAAAGTGGCAAGAGTCTAGTAAGAGTGTTAGTGGCATAACGATAGTACGTGGTAGGGTAAGCCTATACGTGCCTTCGTTATTAAAGTGGCAAAGTGGCATAACGTTCTACGTTATTAAAGTGGCAAAGTGGCATAACGTTTTACGTTATTAAAGTGGCAAAGTGGCATAACGCTTTACGTTATTAAGTGGCAAAGTGGCATAACGTTATACGTTATTAAAGTAGCAAAGTGGCAAGGTGGTAGGTGTAAATAAGAGGCTAAGTGGTAAGTTAAGCAAGTTAGGTGCGAAAGTGTGAATACACTTACCTTAAGTGGTAAGTGTATAGATGTTATACAAGTAACTATTATGTAATGCTTGTCGGTACGTGAACGGTCTTCGGATATTGCACGTATCGTCAAGGAGAGTGATTGTCAAGTGGTTGTTAGTGTGTATGTATTCTATGATGCGACTTGCTTATTATGTAAATATTGTATTGGTATAAAGAGTGCTGTTGACAAGTAGTGGTAGAGTGTGATAGAAGTGGCAGAGTCTAGTAAGAGTGTTAGTGGCATGACGATAGTACGTGGTAGGGTAAGCCTATACGTGACTTCGTTATTAAGGTGGCATCAAGTGGCATATAGTGGCATAAGTGGCTAAGCTGTAGGGGTAATTAAGAGGCTAAGCTATAGGGGTAATTAAGTGGTTAAACAGTGGCATGTTAGACAGTGGACTATGTGTTTTCGGATACGTATATATTGTATGAAGTGGTTGTATGATAAGTTGCTTGATTAACTAGAACTCACTCAGCGTAGCTGACTTTTAGTATGCACGCAGGTGAGCTGATTATAGAGTTAGCATGAGGATGACACACGGCATGGATTGAACGGCTGGCATCTGAAGAAAGAAGTAAAGATGTTTTAAATATAAAGTTTTGTGTTATGGTATCAAAGAAAAGATTTAATGTTTTGTAACAAATGATTGATGTTTTATATTCCGCGAAAAGTTTTAATAAACTCTGATTTGAAGAACTGTGTTTATGAGTAAATCCGACGCTAAAGTAGGGTCACCGGGTTCGGGGCCTTACAACAAAGGACATGAAATTTGGGGCCTTTTTAAAAAGCAGATAGGAGATGGTTGTGTACCGAATATGAGCCAGTACCTTCTCTAATACGACCTTTGACCTCGCAATGTCACACCCAAAACTAATCAATGTACTATTTTCAACTAATATAACATTTTACTCGTGCACGTGACATCAAAGTCGTACGCGTGATAATTAAGTGCGTGAATCTTGATGCCAAAGATGTAGTGCGATGCGGCTTTCGTGTAATATGAACGATTTTAATGTGCTAGACAAATAATGTAGAGAATACTTTTGATTAGGCGTAACCTAATAGGTTTCGGCCCGACACATTGACCCCTTAGGGTTTTGGCCCAATCATCGGAAACTTTCTTCTGAGGGTTTTCATAATTGTATGTCAGTTTTTCTCTTGATCATGTGCAAGTTTGATCAAAAACCAATTCAGATATGTGAAATACCAGAAGAAATGGTAAAACGAGTAAAACTAAGCACCTCAACTAACAAACATAATTAGATTGATATGATAAAGCCAATGATACAACAATTGAGTTCCTGCTTAGCTATTTTAATACAATCAGAAAACGAGTCTAACAATGCTTCCTATTAAAACGTGTTGAATGACTAGTCTAAAATGAACAAAACCGAACACTATACATAGGCCAGGTAGGTGTCGTTGACAGGCTAGCAACGACACTCCAAAGTGTCACAATAGTTTGGGCGACACTAGAAATGTCACATCTAGAAAGTTAGTCTTCATGAGTTTGGGCGACACTTCTAGTGTTGCCGGGAGTTACACAGTCAGCACCAAAATTACAGGTACTTGTATCTTTCACTCGTTTTTTATCCGACTTCCGTTATTACTAATTGCAGCCGCCAATATGATCCTACAATAGTGTATACAACCTTGTTAAAAGATGTTTAAGATGAAGTGTGACGGATTCAGCTGCTAGTATGATTCCTCCGCAATGTTATAATGATCCTATAAACAATCGGGGACTTTTTAGCAACAAGATTTGAAGTTTAAGAATTATAGGTTATATTTTGTTATGCTTGAATAAATAATTTTGCACTTATATTTGTTTATTATTATTATTATTATTATTATTATTATTATTATTATTATTATTATTATTATTATTATTATTATTATTATTATTATTTCAACTAAGATATGATTCTAAAGTTGTTTTGAGGGCCTAAGTGATAAAATCCTACTTTTCTGCGTGGATATTAGGACCATATGTCTGTTGCTAGTACTTGCTTGCTACCAAGATGAGTTGAAATTGGGTCCCCTTGAGGTTTCATGTCGGGGCTGGCTCGTATTACTATTTACCACAAACTGTGTATTAAATCGGATTAATTTGATCAAAATTGGTTGTTACATTATTATTCATATAAATGCTTTCGGTTTCCTTATATAAATGCAACTTTATTATGAATACAAAAGGGTAAAATGGTGAATTGTGTTTATTTTATTTTATATAAACACAATCCAATCCATTATTAAAGTAGCATAAGCGTCTCGGAATAACGGAATTTGTATCTGCCATGAGACAATATATATCTTTTCATAACCAATTGAAGTGAAGGTCCTTTATGCCATCACTCGATCTTTTGCATAAAGACACTCGATCTTTTGCATAAAGACTTGTTTAAATCATATATCTTTATGTGCATGGCCTTCAGATCTAAAATTAATTATTTCTTTTATGAATCATTTATCTCTACACCGGCATGCATGTATTGGTGGCAAGAAAAAATAAAGGACGGGTTAGGTTGGAGTTTGGGTACCAAGTCCTAACCAAAGTATAAGATGCTACCGCATCACAGTCGCAACTAAGTTCATTTGCTACCGCTAGCTTGATTTTAAAAAGTGAGGTGAACAAAAGTGATGACGTGTAAAACCGAAGCGCAAAGCGCAAGACGCAAAAGCGAACACTTTTCGTACACAAGGCGCGAGTTTTTATATATTTTTCTAATATATATTTTAGGTTTTTAGCATCTCGACTTTAACTTTAACTATAAATAACGATTATATATGATTTAATATAAAAAATTACCTACATGTAAACCTAAAAACAAGTAAAACATTTTCGATGCATAAAAATCACATGTGTATGAAAAGCGCTCGCCTTAGCTTTGCCCCAGGCCGCTTTTCGGCTAAAAAGCACGCCTCACTCTCTCATTTTGAACATTGGCCGCCTTGAGTCGGGAAAGGCGATGAGGGTTCCGCCTTAGGCCGCCTCTTGCCTCACGACGCTTTTTTAATCCAAGACCGCTGGGTCAAAGAGACTATCTATTGATATTTAGTGGATGTGTTATTATTGAATGCCAAATTCGTTACCAATCTTTATTCTTACCACCAAAACTTCTGTAACCAAGTTGCTACCGAACTTGCTACTTGATTCTATTAACTTTTGAAAATATTTTCATGCAACTTTAAGCTATCAAGTGTAACCCAACCAATGCCGTTGTGCCTTGAGTTTACCAGAGCAACACGCTTGGGTCAGGGGCTTTGCCAATAGCAACCTATAAGGTTCCTTCGTGAAGCCTTAATTAATAACATTGAATGAAAATGTAATCCACATCCCTGACTCTTTTTGAAGTTTATTATAAATTCTTTTAGGGTCTACAAATAGATCCTGACTAGACTATTGGGTTTCAGTGGTGATCAGTCAACGGTTTAACTTTTAAACTCGGTTTTAATTATAAATAGATTTCATAATTATTAATCATATTAATAATGAATACGCAGTGGAATATAAAACGAGTAATCACCATTTAACGGAACCGTACAGGATCCGTTTACATACGATACGAGTACGATACGAAACAACCAAAGAAACATAAATCTAAACCGACAATATTTAAGTTTACCTCGGTTAATGATTAACCGGTTGAGACACCGAGGTTCAATGAACGATGCTAGGTGATGAACCGAACACGGTGACGGTTGGTAGTGATGGCGCGTTGGCGGCAGGTGACGCGAACACGGCTCCAATACCAGATCAACGGCGGTGGCAATAGCACGACAACGATAGCGGTGGTCGGTTACGATGTCGATTGGCAGTTGCGGCTGGACTCTTTTAGCTTGCGGCCGAATTCCTTAAAAACCCTCCTTAATGTTCACGAGATGTGTATATATATATACATGCATCTCCTAACAAGTTGGAGTAATTTCCAAGTCAAAACCTAAAAGGTTTTTAATATTATAATTTATCAATAATAAATTCTAACCGGGCCCAAAGTCCAACTCGTTCCAACACTCGTTTAAAGTCCGAACCACTATATTATCTATAATGATTATAAATAATAATCTTGTCATATTAAATTCGTCATTTACCGATCAAACAATTTAAACGGATTTTAGTTCGTTGCCCAAGATGTAACTCTTACGGGACACAACCCGATCGGCCGCGTTGACTTAAGCGGACCGGTCCATATTTCCAACAGTCTCCCACTTGGACGGATTCAGTTAAGTTTTTCAACGTTGACAGCCAGCGGTGCTCTAGCTACACATGGCTGCCCCCAACAGGTTATGACATTTTAAATTCATTAACCAAAAGATCTTGAAATACACTATTGCAAGATAATGAAAATATAGTAATCGTTGTCATCTATCCTTTCCGTATAAGACATCAATTGAACAATGAGACATGGATCAGATCATTCTCATATGACGTTCAACCATTATCGTTTTCGTTCTCGAGTCAAAGTGGTCCAATCAAACACACAGTAAGTTTGGGTGAGGCCTCACACTTTACCAGTTTGAATCAACGAAGGCGCCATGATGTCTAACTGTTACATATCATGTAAGAGTACAGAATCCCATCTTGATTACATACAACTCCTACTGAACTTCAGAATATTCCCAACCAATGCCTTTATGACTGGCAGTTACGCGACAACGTTTGACACTAATCAAAGAATACCTTTAGTAAACGAAAGTTCTAATATGTATCTCAGGTCTAAGGATACTAAATGAGCATACCAATATCAAATGCATCTTATGACTAAGATCCATGAAGATGATTTGATGCGAGTTACATCCAACGTCATTCATAATGAGGCCTGTGGGTTTGGAAGTCAACCCTTTGAGTCCAAAGTCAGAATAGTCTTAATTCAGAATCGCTCCCACGAGTCTGACCGACTACGAATAATTTAGAATACAATATTCATGGATTAAACGTATTAAAATGAACACAGTTATAATATTCAACGTTTGCATTTAACCATTAAATCAAAAGTGAACTCAAAAGTATAACTGTTTAAATGTTCATACATCCAAATACTAAATCAAAACAAATTACTAGCTAATCTAAGACCGATAGCATCCCTGTGTTGGTCATGCTTGTCCTGAGTCATCGGCTTAGTGAACGGGTCTGCTAGGTTTTGATCTGTGTCTACTTTGCTTATTGTGATGTCACCTCGTTCCAGTATCTCCCGTATGAGGTGGAACTTCCTTAGAATGTGCTTGGCTCTGTGATGAGATCTGGGCTCTTTGGCCTGAGCAATAGCACCCGTGTTATCACATAACACCTCGATTGGTTTGCGAATAGAACCACATCGATATCGGTGATGAACTTCTTCATCCAAGCATCCTCTTTAGCAGCATCAGATGCAGCTATATATTCGGATTCGGTGGTAGAATCCGCCACTACTCTGCTTGGAGCTCTTCCAATAAATGGCTCCTCCATTAAAAGTGAAAACGAAACCTGACTGTGAGCGAGAATCATTTCGGTCAGTCTGGAAGCTAGCATCAGTGTAACACCTTACAGTGAGCTCCTCTTCCACTCCCCCAAACACCAAGAACATATCTTGAGTCCTATTCAAGTACCTTAGAATATTCTTTACGGCATTCCAATGGGCTATGCCAGGACTCTGTTGAAAACGACTGGTCATGCTCAAAGCATACGAGACGTCTGATCTAGTACATAACATAGCATACATGATAGAACCAACCGCTGAAGCAAATGGAATTGCTTGCATATGTTTAGATTCAATGTCCGTTGCCGGATATTGCGATTTGCTCAACACGGTTCCTTTAGTCATTGGAACAGCTCATTTCTTGGAGTTTTCCATTGAGAAGCGTGCCATTACTTTGTCTATGTAAGTACTTTGACTTATCCCTAGAATCCGCTTAGATCTATCTCTATAGATTTTTATTCCCAGAATATATGCGGCTTCTCCAAGATCTTTCATTGCAAAACAAGATTCCAACCAGTGCTTAACTTCCTTAAGCATAGGAATGTTGTTTCCAATGATCAGTATATCATCCACATACAAGATGAGGAATGATATAGTGCTCCCACTAGCCTTTATGTAAACACAACGCTCATCTTCATTTTTGACAAAACCAAAACTCTTTGATTTTCTCATCAAAGTGAAGATTCCAGCTTCGAGATGCTTGCTTAAGTCCATAAATAGACTTATTCAATTTGCAAACCCTATTAGGATATTTAGGATCGACAAAACCTTCAGGCTGAACCATATAAACATCTTCAGAAAGATGTCCATTAAGAAAAGCGGTTTTGACATCCATTTGCCATATCTCGTAGTCATAGTACGCAGCTATGGCAAGCAATATCCTTATTGACTTAGTCATAGCAACGGGCGAGAAGGTTTCATCATAGTCAACACCTTGAGTTTGAGTAAAACCTTTCGCGACTAGCCGTGCTTTATAGGTTTGCACATTTCCATGCATGTCGGTTTTTCTCTTTAAAATCCATTTGCTCCCTACTGCCCGACTATCAGGGGCAACTCAACCAAGTTCCAAACTTGGTTATCATGCATGGATTGCATCTCGGCGTTCATGGCATCTTGCCATTTCTCGGATTCCGGATCCAAGATAGCATATTTGTAGTTAGTAGGCTCGTCGCCAGACTCGGCTACTAATAAGACTTCGGGACCATCTAAATGCCATAGGTATCTAGAATTTGGTACAGGAGTCCTACTACTTCTGCGAACTCTTGTGTTCCCGTCTGATGTATCAGCAACAACAACTTGTTGATCAGACGCTCCAACTTCCTCAGCGGTTGTTTGTGATTCTTGAATTTCTTCAAAATCGACAATGTTATCTCCAGTTCCTCGATTGAGAAATTTCTTCTCAAGGAAGTGGCCTTTCCTATTGATAGAAATCATATTTGTATCAGGATGAAAGAAGTAATAACCGCTTTGGTTATAGTATCCGACGAAAACAACTTTAACGCCGCAGGGATCAAGTTTGTCATCAGACTCAATTGAGATTTAAGCTTCACATCCCCATACTCTAAGGTAAGACAATTTGGGCTTCTTTCCCTTATGCTATATCTCATATGAGGTTTTGTCTATCTTCTTGGTTGGAGCTACATTGATAATGCAGCGGCGGTCATAAGGGTGTGACCCCAAAAGGAGTGAGGCATGTTAGTTCTACACATCATCGATCGAACCATGTTTAGCTAAGTTTGATTTCTCCTCTCGCTCACGCCATTATGTTGGGGTGTGCCAGGTGGAGTGAGCTGCGCAACAATTCCATGCTCTTTTAGATGAGTGATAAATTCTGAGCTGAGATACTCTCCACCTCGATCTGATCGAAGCATTTTAATGGTTTTACCAAGTTGTTTTTCCACTTCGTTTTGAAACTCTTTGAACCTTTCAAAAGTTTCGTGCTTGTGTTTCATAAGATACACATAAGCGTATCGACTATAATCGTCGATAAAGGAAACAAAGTATCTTTCATGGTTTCTAGTCATGTTTCTGAAAGGTCCACATACATCAGAATGTATGAGTCCTAACAGATCACTTGCTCGTTCACTTTTATGAGTGAAGGAGCCTTTGGCGAGTTTGCCAGCTAAGCAAGATTCGCAATCATCAAACGAGGTCGGTCCTGTGGATTCAATGATCACTTCGGATTGGAGTCTTTTAACTCTTGCCTTGCTTATGTGGCCAAGTCGCCAATGCCATAGAAAAGTATCATTGATGCTAGTCTTGATACGTTTTGAAAGATGATATACGTTATTTTCATTTTGAACATCAATCTCATAAATACCATTTCGAGGTTTAGCCTCAAAATAAAAGATATCATTTAAGTAAGAAAAAATAGCCATGCCATTATAAACGTACTTAAAACCTTGTTCAAGCAACAATAAAAATGAAATGATGTTTCTGGTCAAACCAGGAGCATACAAACAATTATTCAAAGGAAAAACTAGGCCAGATGGACAAGTAAAATGAAAAACTCCAGTTGTCAGAACTGGTACTCTCTTCCCATCTCCAACGATGAGTTCCATGTTGCCTTTATTCATTTTCTTCCACTTCTCAGGCTCCTGCATGACATTAACAATGTGGAAACCACATCCGGTATCAAATACCCATGTGTTGCTATAGACAGTGAAAAGTTCAATAACATATATGGAAATACCTCGAGAAGAGCCTTCACCATTGGCTTTCCTCTTTGCTAGCTCAGCTAGATGCTCGGGGCAGTTACGCATCCAGTGCCCCATCTTGTTGCACTTGCTCCTCAGGAGGTGGCGGCGGTGCCTTTGCAACTTTCTTGTTAGTGTTGGTGGCAGATTTGGCAGCAACAGTAACTTTCTTCTTGCCTTTTCCCTTATAACCTTGACTCTTGGTTTTAGGCTTCTTTACACCAGCAGATCGGATCATCAAAACTTGATTGGTCCAAGAAGGAATGTTCATCTCAGCCGTTTTGAGCATGTTGTGCAGCTCCGGCACTGTCTTTACCCAGCCATTCATGTTGAAATTCATTACGAACTGGTCGTATGAGCTGGGGAGAGAGTTGAGGATGAAATCCGATGCCATCTCATCAAGCATGGGATAATCAAGTTTTTAAGCTGATCGATGTGCCCATTCATCTTAAGAACATGCGCACTGACGGGAGGCCCTTCTGCCATCTTGCAACTTATGAGTTGTTTCATGGTATCGAACCGTTCTTGACGGGCTTGTTTCTGGAACATGCTCTTGAGTTGTTCCAGCATCTCATAGGCACCAAAGTCTTCTAAGCCTTTAGCAAGCTCGGAAGTCATGGTGGCTAGCATAATACAGGAGACCTCAGCCGAGTCATCCCTATGCTTGTCAAGAGCTTTTCGAGCAGCGGCTGTGTTGTTTTCAGGCTCGTTTGGAACAGGTCCATCGAGAACATACAAGCGCTTTGCCATTGTAAGAACTAGTCTTAAGTTGCGGTGCCATTTGGTGAAGTTGGTACCGTTTAGCTTATCCTTCTCAAGGATAGTCTTAAGTGTGTAGGGTGTGTTATCGTTTGACGACATCTAATTAAATAAGCAAAAGTAAATTTAATTAGTATTTTCGACGTTGTAGTCCTATTATTAATGACCCAATTACATTAATGAAATAGAAGCTTGAGAATCTAGCTTTCAATTATTAAAGGCAGCTGTAGCATACAACATTAATAAGTGGTTAGGCAGACTGACAACGATTGTCAATTGTGAATAGAGCACAACTCTCGGTTATGAGGCCTATAGAGACAACGATTGTCTGTATAGAAACGTTTAGCCTCATCTTTGCCCATTTTAAGTCTCCAGACAGCTTTAGCACGTAACAGGAGAGTAAAGTAATAGTTGTCCTAGTACAGTGACGTGTGAAAGGGTCGGATGTGTCAACGAAGCGCTTTCACCTTGATGGGATAGGCTAGAAAACAAGTGCGGTGCTTTATCTCCAAACACTCGAAATTTTGCAGTATGCCTCAAGTGTGACTTGTAGTAGGATTGGCACAAACTATTGGTTTTATATTGGGATTAATTTAGAATTACCAAATAGAGTAAAAGTCAAATTTTACTGTATTTATTATCGGGACAATAATGATGAATCATTTCATCTCTCAGGACGCTTAGTTTTAAATAACCTATTAAAAACTAAGTTTGTCGTGATACGTTTAACCAATTTTAAGTTAATAGAGAGCTATTAAGTTATAAGGTTTTGGAAAATCAAATTTAGTTTAATTTTGCAAAAACTTTATTGGTTAATTAAAATTTATTTTAATATATTTGATATTAGGTCGGTGGTATTATAACCTATTATAATCAAGCAAGCAACCACAATAGCAAACAAGAATATGTAAATCTTAAATGGCCAAAAGGTGATTGGTCTTGCTAGAGCATATTAGCAAGACCAATCGGGTCAAGGGGTCACAACACAAACAACCACAAGGATGGACTCCTGGTGCATCCGGTCATCTTTGCTAACTCCCACTGACTTCAAGAACTCCAAGAGCTCGTCCTCGGTTTTCCTTCGGGTCTTCATTACAATGAAAAACCAAACCCTATCTATTACAATCTTGAACCAACAAAGTGGCCAAAAACCATAAAATAAAATTGAAAAATAAATACAACTTTTGAACCATCCATATGGCCAAAAACCAAAAACCATTCAACCAAACAAACAAGGTCGAGCCAGATTTACATATTCAATAAAATAGAATTGAGCAATATTTTGGTCAAATAAAATAAAAAAAAAATTGACCGAACCAAGATTGCTCAAAAAACATATGTAGATCAAAAACTTCAACTAGCTTGAAGTTTATGATGTAGATCCGGTGAAAAGATCGGATTCGACTCGTGTGTTGTAACCAAGGCTTTGATACCACTGTTGGGTTCCAGTGGTGATCAGTCAACGATTTAACTTTTAAACCCGGTTTTAATTATAAATAGATTTCATAATTATTAATCATACTAATAATGAATACGCAGCGGAATATAAAACGAGTAATCACCACTTAACGGAACCGTACAGGATCCGGTTACATACGATACGAGTACGGTATGAAACAACCAAAGAAACATAAATCTAAACCGACAATATTTAAGTGTACCTCGGTTAATGATTAACCGGTTGAGACACCGAGGTTCAATGAACGATGCTAGGTGACGAACCGAACACGGTGACGGTTGGTAGTGATGGCGCGTTGGCGGCAGGTGACGCGAACACGGCTCCAATACCAGATCAGCGGTGCTGGCAATAGCACGACAACGATAGCGGTGGTCGGTTACGATGTCGATTGGCAGTTGCGGCTGGACTCTTTTGGCTTGCGGCCGAATTCCTTAAAAACCCTCCTTAATGTTCACGAGATGTGTATATCTATATTAATAAATAAATAAAACTTCCCTCATGCCACGTGTCATCTCCTTACCACATTATCCCTCATCATTTCCCGCCTCTCTAAAACCATCTCTCCAAAACGGGTATCCGACCCATTTTATCTCACAAAACATCCATTTTATCTTTTCCGAACCCTAAATCTATCTTCATCATCAACATGTCTTCATCATCTTCTTCATCGTGTATCTGCAGCCCACCACAAATTCCGCAATCTTATCATCATCTTCATCATCATCCACGTCTCATCGATACCGCCTCCCACCACAGATCCGGCCATATTCAAAATCACCTTCCAGTTTCCTCTCCTCGCCATCGTTACTATTCAATCGGAACTTTTATGTCGGTCGGTATGCCTTTCTTCGATTACTATCACAGTTTAATTTAAATATATAGGTTTAGCCATTATAGGTTTAGCCGTTATTTTTTTTTAATTTGGATTCAGTTCATAATCATTTGTTTCAGTCGATTAGGTTGATTTACGAATTTATTTAGGCATACTTGATTCTACGATTTGAAAATTAATCTTTTTTTTTAATTTAAGTTGTGTTTGTATTTTCAAATTGAAGCCTCTGTTCATTTAATGCTTTAGCAAATTGGGGGCTATTAGTATTGGGGTTGGTTTTCTATTTTTCAATTGAGGATTTCTATCATAATAACACACTTTCGTCCATGTCCCGTCGATTGCTACGGCGATTAAGGTACATATTTTGTTGTTAATTGCTCTGGCGTGTCCTCTAATAAAACTTTTAACTAATAAATAAAGCTTTATGAATCCATTATTGATAATCTATTATCGATTATTGATGTCCATGTTTCGTTTATTGTTATTGATTGATTGATTGATGGATAGTAAATCAATTTTGTGTTTGTTTATTAGTAACTTTGCGTGATATATGTTAAAGTTTGTAAGATTTATATGTTTGCAGTCCCTTTTTGGGCATTCCTGCTTATGCTATTCATCCAAGTATCTTTAATTTTACTTAACTTTATAATTCAGCAGGCAATCGGATATATCATTGAATATGACTTTTATTAATTATGATTTTGTTTATGCCATTCACTAAACATTATAAATAAGAGGTATGTGTAGTTATGATTTTGTTGAAGTATGGGTCTCCTTGAGTATGTAAAACACATAGAAAGAAACAAACGGTTTTTATTATTTATATACATGTATAAATGTGATTATGTTACTTACCTAAAGGGCTTTTGTATACAAGTTTTTGTTCCTATATACCAATTCGATGTTCTTTTTGTGTTTTACAAAAGATTTATGTATATGTTTGAGGTTATGTTAGGCTTCAGATTTCAGTGTTACTTATTTATATCATTTGGTTATGGGCTTTCAAATTCTTCATATTGTTTGGTTCTTTTGGATATGTAATCTTAGGGCTTGATTAGTTTATATAAGGTCATTATGTATGGGCTGATTATACTTGGTTACAAACAAATATTACAAATTTTATTAAAAAACTTATTATTTAGGAAAATAAAAAAAATCAAATGAGAACACCCTTATTTAAAATTCAAAGAGAATATGTTTGTAGAATTCAAATACTTAACACATTATTATGGGTTGGGTCAATTTTAAAGTATGTGTAGCATCTGCCCGATCCGACCCGACCCAGGTATCCGTTTCCCTTATCCGATCTCTTTCTTTCATGATTTAATATTTATTTATACTTATATTTTACTTTTAATAATAATAATATATAATTTCCTTCCCGCCTCTCCCTCTCTTTCTTTCCGCCGTCCCGTCCCTCTTCTTCTCTCTTTCCGCCTTCTTTTCCCTCTTGTCGCCGTCCCGCCCTTACACCTTGTTTCCCTCTTTTTCTTCTAACTCTTTGCTTGTCCTTTGTTCCTTCCCGCCTAAGGTTGTCTGCGCAGCTCCACGCGCCAGACCCCTTACAAGGAATTCTGCGTGAAGACCACCTGTTACAGCGATACGCGAGACGAACTCTTCTCGCAGCGCGCTAAGAATTGTAATTCTTCTCGCAGCGCGCTAAGAACGGTAGTTCTTCCCGCGACGCGCTAAGGATTGTAGTTCTTCTCGCAGCGCGCTAAGAATCGTAGTTCATCCCTCGACGCGCGAAGAATTATAGTTCTTCCCGCGGCGCGCTAGGAATTTTAGTTCCTCCCGCGGCGCGCTAAGAAATGTGATTCTTCCCGCGGCGCGCTTAGAAATGTAGTCCTTTCCGCGACGCGTTAAGGTTGGTTCTGTCTGCCTTCGCGCTCGCGCTCTCTTGACCTTCTGTGTCTGCCTTCGCGCTCGAGCTTTCTCGCGCTAAACCCTTTGAGTTTTCTTCTGTTTAATCTAGCCGTTTGCTTTTGTGTTGTCTTATCTTTTGTGCTGTTGACCTAATCTGCTTTATGTCTGAAAAGTTACTTTCGGAGCAGCATGCGCACCAACCCCATTGGTTGGCAGAAAAAGTGACTGACATTATCTTTTGAGATCTGCTTTTTCCATGCCTGACCTGTACCTTTATCTGATCCGCCCATGCTTTTTACTGTTCCCTGTCAGCCTTTTTCTCTTTTTCCCTGCTGCCATATCTTTTGATATCTTTTACTTTCTGAACTTGCTTTTGATATCTTTTGTTATCTTTTGTTTTGTCTTGTTCTGTTTGTCTTGGAATCTTTTCCCCCTTTTTCTGGATTCATGTCTCCTAGGTTTCCCTATAAATAATAATCTTATTTTTCTTAACACTACACACACAAACACTTATTATCTCTCTTCCTTTGCTCTCTGCCGATTGTCCTTCTGCCGCCTCCTCTCTTGCCTCCGTTTTCTCCTCTCCTCTGCCCTGATTTTCGGTAATATATATATTATATAATAATTTACTTATGCAAACTTATAATCAAGACTTAAAACAGATCATTAAAACAATAATCTTATTTATAGGTTAACTTGTGCTTGTTTAAAGTTGGCTCTTACTTTATCATACACCGCATCGTTTATCAAGTGAGTAATCTCGTACCTAATCCCTTTTTGCTTTTAATGTTTTGGGATGTTCATGTGTTCATACAAACTTAGAGTCTTAAACTGTTTATGAACTTTAGTCGCGCAGTATCCCATGTGTTGAGGACGTAGACTTGGCTGTTTATTTGTATGTGTGGATCATTAACCGTCTTGTCGGTCTATTCCGCAGTTCTCATGGTACCATTAGATGAACACGGGAGAACTATCGTTTATGGTTTTCTCTTTTGTTTGCACATGCACAGTTTGTCTTGTTTGTGAGCTCAATTGTGAGCACTGGCAGTCTATGAATCTTAGAGTTGATCCCGATCAGATTACACCCCTGTTGAAAACCAGACATACACATGTTGCGCGCAGATTTATTGTTATCTATCTATTGTATTAAACTTGATTTCTCACCAACACGCAAGTGTTTGACGTTTATTTTAACACATGTTCAGGTTTGCAGTAGCTGTTTTGGAGTTCGAGGACACGTAGGAAGTTTTCTTTATTTTTTGACCTAGATTAAAATGTATCAAGACAAGTTATTGCTGTTCGAATATTATGATTTATAATATATTGATTTATGATGATTTATGTTATCTTATTTTTACTTTGCGCGTGCGCGAATGAATGTATTTATTAAATATTGACACCCAATAGTGTCACGAGTAATGAAACAATATGTGGCGCCCCGATGTATAATCCGCCTTTGGTCGGGGTGTTACAGATTGGTATCAGAGCTCGTTGACTTTAGGATAGGTGGTTAGACGTAACGGCCTAGAATACCTAAGAGTCCCTTCTCGCGCATGAGAGAAATCTCATGTTTGCGCGCTTATTGTTAATTACTCGTTATTTATGAATATGCTCGCGCTTGCGCAGTGTATGATTTTATGTTTTATTTCGCGATATTTCGATTTTTGTTGGATTTCGATTTTTATTGATTTTACTTACATATTCGTTTGTTGGATTTGAAAATCCGAAAAGTCATGGTGATACATGAATAGTTGATTTTCAATTTCCATTTACGATTATGTTCTGAGGTTGGAGACTTGAAAAGTCATGGTGATACATGAATTGTCAACCTCCAATACTCATTTTCTTGTATATTTTATATTGAAGATTGAAAAGTCATGGTGATACATGAATCGTCAATTTCCAATACTCGTTTACTCGTATATTTTAAATTGGGAATTCGGAAAGTCATGGTGATACATGAATTGTCGATTCTTGATTCGAATTTGTTACCTTTATTAAGTCTGCATTTAGGGTCATTTATTTTACTTTAACTTTTGACAGTAACTGACTCCGTGAAACCAAGCTTTTCGAGGTTATACTTTGCGCTAAAACCAAGATATTAACTAAAATTAAAACTTTTATAGAATGCCTCCGCTATCAGCTCGCCATCTCAAGAAGAAAGAAGCCGCGCGCAGACGTTCGCTGCAACGTTCCCCAGGAAATGGCCGCCGCAATAGCCCAAGCTTTGAGCCAAAACAATACCAACACCTCTGGTTACAACATTAAGTCCTTTAACGTGGGTAACCCTCCAAAGTTCACAGGTCTTGAAGGAGCCACCGTGATGCTCCAGTGGCTTGAGAAAATAGAAAACACTTTCCTCCACACCCAATGCCCCTCAGACAGACGAACCCTATATGCTTCCAGTGTCCTGGAATCTAGAGCGCTTACATGGTGGAATGGAGTAGCTCATGCGCGTGGCGCAGAAGCTGCTTCCAGCATGCTCTGGGAGGAATTTAAGGAAATTCTGACGCGAGAATTCTGCCCTCCCAACGAAGTTAAGCGCTTGGAGGAAGAATTTTGGAACTTGAAGCAATACAGCGGTGAAGCGCGCGAGTACGCGACGCGCTTCCATGAACTAAGTTTGCTTGTCCCTCACCTTGTTACCCCTTCCCGCCGAGCCATAGAGAAATTCCTTGGGGGTCTCCCCATGGAAATTCAAGATTCTGTATGGGCCAGAAATCCAGTAACTCTCTCTGACGCCATCGAGTTGGCCGCTGTGCTCAGCGACAACCATGTCAGAGCAGGAACCCTGTTCCTGCGGGGAACAGAAAAGACCAAACTCACCAAGACTGTTCCTGAACCAACAGAAACCAAACCAGAACCCTCAAACCGTAACAACCTCAAGCGCAGGCGCAAAGCCTATGCGCTTACCAACCCGCCCATTGTCCAGCAACCCATCTACCAACCTCCAGTTTACGCGCCTAACCCTCTGTCAGCCTACCCAACACCTCATGTAGCCCACAACTATGCCTTAACCAATCCAGCACTCCCTGCCCCGCCACCTAAGAAACCTTACACTGGAAACCACCCCTTTTGCCCAACCTGTAGACTCCACCACCCACCTCAAGTCCCATGTCGACTTTGTACCCGATGTGGCCGCGCTGGTCACCTTGCAGAAAACTGTAGAGTCCTTCCCGCCAATCCAATTGCGCCAGCACCACCAGTCTACCCGCAGAACCCACAACCAACCTACCAAAACCCACGACCCAGATCGTGCTTTAACTGCGGTGATCCCAGTCATTTCCGGAACGCGTGCCCGAGGCTACAAGTTCAGATTACGCAAGCGAATCCGGTGAACCAGATTTCGAACCAAGTGACGCGCGGACGAGCTTTTAACATAACCGCGCACCAAGCGCAAGCGAATAATGACGTAGTTAATGGTACATTTTTGCTTAACGGATTTTATGCTTCTGTACTTTTTGATACTGGCGCCGATCGAAGTTTTATTTCTCGCGCGTTTGAGCAGAAGCTTGCGCGACCGCGCGATGACTTAAAAGAAGATTTTTCAGTTGAATTGGCTAATGGTGAAACTGTTTTAATTAACTCTGTGATCAAGGATTGCACGCTTAATCTTAACGAAAACGATTTTCTGATCGATCTCATCCCCATGCCTCTTGGAAGCTTTGATGTTATCATTGGCATGGACTGGCTTTCGCATAATCGCGCCGAAGTTATTTGCGCCAAGAAGATGATTCGCATACCTCGAGAAAATGGTGATCTTCATATCTACGGCGAAAAACCCTCCCGCGGTCTTAAGCTTATGTCTTACGCCGAAGCCCGAAGGCTCATGCGGAAAAGGTGTATTGCATTTTTAGCCCATGTGGTTAAACCTGATGAAGGAAAGAAGAAGCTTCGCGATATCCCTGTTGTGCGTGATTTCCCTGAAGTTTTTCCTGACGATCTTCCTGGTATCCCTCCCGCTCGTGAAGTCGAGTTCCGTATTGATCTTGTCCCTGGTGCTTCCCCCGTAGCCAAATCTCCTTATCGTCTTGCACCCGCTGAGATGCAAGAATTGGCAAGCCAACTTCAAGAGTTGACTGCTAAAGGATTCATTCACCCTAGCTCTTCGCCCTGGGGTGCTCCGGTGTTGTTCGTTAAAAAGAAAGATGGATCGTTTCGCATGTGTATTGATTACCGCGAGTTGAACAAACTCACCATTAAGAACCGGTATCCCTTACCGCGTATTGACGACCTCTTTGATCAACTCCAAGGTGCCTCTTGTTTCTCGAAGATTGATCTCCGCTCTGGCTATCACCAGTTGCGCATCCGCGATGAAGATGTTCCGAAGACTGCTTTTCGAACTCGTTATGGCCATTTTGAATTCTTGGTCATGTCCTTCGGTCTAACCAACGCACCCGCCGTTTTCATGGATCTAATGAATCGGGTGTGTAGGCCCTTCCTGGATAAATTCGTGATCGTGTTTATCGATGATGTTCTGGTGTATTCTAAGACCAAGGCCGAGCATGAGCAACATCTCCGATTGGTGTTGCAAAAGCTTAGAGCCGAGCAGCTCTTTGCCAAGCTCTCCAAGTGTGAATTCTGGTCTGATGAAGTACAGTTTCTTGGTCATGTTGTAAACAAGATGGGTATTCATGTCGACCCATCCAAAATTGAAGCAATCAAGAACTGGATTACGCCATCTACTCCTACCGAGATCCGTTCCTTTTTGGGCTTAGCTGGTTATTACCGGCGCTTCATTTCGAATTTCTCGAAGATCGCTTTGCCTTTAACAGCTCTAACGCACAAAGGTAAACCGTATATTTGGGGCTCGAAGCAAGAAGAAGCCTTTCTAACGCTCAAGCGTTTGTTGTGTGAAGCTCCTGTTCTTGCGCTACCTGAGGGTAATGATGATTTTGTCGTGTATTGCGATGCATCCAACCAAGGTCTCGGTTGTGTTCTTATGCAACGAGGCAAGGTTATCGCTTACGCATTAAGGCAACTCAAGGTTCATGAAAAGAATTATACAACTCACGACCTCGAACTTGGTGCAGTTGTATTTGCCTTGAAGATCTGGATACACTACCTTTATGGTACAAAGTGTATCCTTTACACTGACCATAAAAGCCTTCAGCATATCTTTGATCAAAAGGAACTTAACATGAGGCAACGCCGATGGAACGAACTCATCAGCGATTACGATTGTGAGATCCGGTATCATCCTGGTAAGGCTAATGTGGTAGCCGATGCGCTCAGCCGAAAACCCTGCCAGCTTAACTGTATCTTGCCGCGCACCCAGCTTCACTTTGCGCCGATCCAAAGCAACATTGAATCGCGTATTCGTGACGCGCAGCGCGCATCCATCAGTAATGGTAACCTTCGCGCCGAGTTAGCGTGTGGCGCGGAAGCGCACTTTGTTCCTAATCTAAGTGGAATTCTCTGTTATCTTAATCGCATCTGGATTCCCTTTGATGAGAATCTTCGCGCTGATATCCTGAGTGAAGCGCACAAATCTCGATATTATATTCATCCTGGCGCTGATAAGATGTACAAGGATTTGCGCATTACTTATTGGTGGCCCGGTATGAAAAAGGATATTGCTATGTTCGTAGCTAAATGCCTGACTTGTTCTAAAGTAAAAGCTGAACACCAACGCCCATCTGGTTTGCTCGAACAACCAGAAATTCCTACGTGGAAATGGGAATGTGTAGCGATGGACTTTATTACCAAGTTACCTTTGACAGCAAGCAAACATGATAGCATTTGGGTAATAGTGGATCGCTTGACTAAGTCTGCTCACTTTCTGCCCATTCGTGAAAACTACCGTGTTGAGCAACTCGCGCAGCTTTATGTCAAGGAAATTGTCTGCCGCCATGGTACTCCTTTGAGCATCATATCCGATCGCGATGGCCGTTTTATATCTCGCTTTTGGAAATCTCTCCAATCTGCGCTAGGAACTCGCTTGGACATGAGTACGGCATATCATCCTCAGACTGACGGTCAGTCTGAGCGAACTATTCAAACTCTTGAGGATATGCTCCGATCTAGTGTTCTTGATTTTGGAGGTAATTGGGATTCACACCTGCCTTTGATTGGGTTCTCTTATAATAACAGCTATCATTCCAGTATTGGTATGGCCCCATTTGAAGCATTTACGGTCGTAAGTGCCGCTCCCCGATTTGTTGGAGCGAAGTGGGAGAAGCTCAAATCACAGGACCCGAACTTGTTCAAGAGACAACCGATAAAATCGCCAAGATCCGTGATCATCTGCTGACTGCCAGAAGTCGACAGAAGAGTTACGCAGATCGTAGGCGGAAGCCTCTCGAATTTCAAGTTGGTGATCTTGTTCTCCTCAAAGTGTCGCCCTGGAAGGGTGTTGTCCGCTTTGGGAAGAAAGGTAAGCTTGCTCCTCGTTATGTTGGTCCATTCAAGATTCTCGCGCGTGTAGGAAAAGTTGCCTACAGACTTGACCTGCCGCCCGCGCTCAGTAATGTGCATCCAACGTTCCATGTATCCAATCTCAAGAAGTGTTTAGCTGACGAGAACCTTCACATTCCACTTGATGAAGTTCAAGTTGATGAAACTATGCATTTCGTGGAGAAGCCTGTTGAGATTATGGATCGCGAGGTTAAGCAAACCAAGCGCAGTCGTATCCCTATTGTTAAAGTTCGCTGGGAGTCCAAGCGCGGAGCCGAGTTTACATGGGAAAGGGAAGATCAAATGAAGATCAAGTACCCGCACCTGTTCTCTGCGCAACCTACTTCGAGATAAATTTCGGGACGAAATTTCTTAAAGTAGGGGAGACTGTAGCATCTGCCCGATCCGACCCGACCCAGGTACCCGTTTCCCTTATCCGATCTCTTTCTTTCATGATTTAATATTTATTTATACTTATATTTTACTTTTAATAATAATAATATATAATTTCCTTCCCGCCTCTCCCTCTCTTTCTTTCCGCCGTCCCGTCCCTCTTCTTCTCTCTTTCCGCCTTCTTTTCCCTCTTGTCGCCGTCCCGCCCTTACGCCTTGTTTCCCTCTTTTTTTTCTAACTCTTTGCTTGTCCTTTGTTCCTTCCCGCCTAAGGTTGTCTGCGCAGCTCCACGCGCCAGACCCCTTACAAGGAATTCTGCGTGAAGACCACCTGTTACAGCGATACGCGAGACGAACTCTTCTCGCAGCGCGCTAAGAATTGTAATTCTTCTCGCAGCGCGCTAAGAACGGTAGTTCTTCCCGCGACGCGCTAAGGATTGTAGTTCTTCTCGCAGCGCGCTAAGAATCGTAGTTCATCCCTCGACGCGCGAAGAATTATAGTTCTTCCCGCGGCGCGCTAGGAATTTTAGTTCCTCCCGCGGCGCGCTAAGAGATGTGATTCTTCCCGCGGCGCGCTTAGAAATGTAGTCCTTTCCGCGACGCGTTAAGGTTGGTTCTGTCTGCCTTCGCGCTCGCGCTCTCTTGACCTTCTGTGTCTGCCTTCGCGCTCGAGCTTTCTCGCGCTAAACCCTTTGAGTTTTCTTCTGTTTAATCTAGCCGTTTGCTTTTGTGTTGTCTTATCTTTTGTGCTGTTGACCTAATCTGCTTTATGTCTGAAAAGTTACTTTCGGCGCAGCATGCGCACCAACCCCATTGGTTGGCAGAAAAAGTGACTGACATTATCTTTTGAGATCTGCTTTTTCCATGCCTGACCTGTACCTTTATCTGATCCGCCCATGCTTTTTACTGTTCCCTGTCAGCCTTTTTCTCTTTTTCCCTGCTGCCATATCTTTTGATATCTTTTACTTTCTGAACTTGCTTTTGATATCTTTTGTTATCTTTTGTTTTGTCTTGTTCTGTTTGTCTTGGAATCTTTTCCCCTTTTTCTGGATTCATGTCTCCTAGGGTTTCCCTATAAATAATAATCTTATTTTTCTTAACACTACACACACAAACACTTATTATCTCTCTTCCTTTGCTCTCTGCCGATTGTCCTTCTGCCGCCTCCTCTCTTGCCTCCGTTTTCTCCTCTCCTCTGCCCTGATTTTCGGTAATATATATATTATATAATAATTTACTTATGCAAACTTATAATCAAGACTTAAAACAGATCATTAAAACAATAATCTTATTTATAGGTTAACTTGTGCTTGTTTAAAGTTGGCTCTTACTTTATCATACACCGCATCGTTTATCAAGTGAGTAATCTCGTACCTAATCCCTTTTTCCTTTTAATGTTTTGGGATGTTCATGTGTTCATACAAACTTAGAGTCTTAAACTGTTTATGAACTTTAGTCGCGCAGTATCCCATGTGTTGAGGACGTAGACTTGGCTGTTTATTTGTATGTGTGGATCATTAACCGTCTTGTCGGTCTATTCCGCAGTTCTCATGGTACCATTAGATGAACACGGGAGAACTATCGTTTATGGTTTTCTCTTTTGTTTGCACATGCACAGTTTGTCTTGTTTGTGAGCTCAATTGTGAGCACTGGCAGTCTATGAATCTTAGAGTTGATCCCGATCAGATTACACCCCTGTTGAAAACCAGACATACACATGTTGCGCGCAGATTTATTGTTATCTATCTATTGTATTAAACTTGATTTCTCACCAACACGCAAGTGTTTGACGTTTATTTTAACACATGTTCAGGTTTGCAATAGCTGTTTTGGAGTTCGAGGACACGTAGGAAGTTTTCTTTATTTTTTGACCTAGATTAAAATGTATCAAGACAAGTTATTGCTGTTCGAATATTATGATTTATAATATATTGATTTATGATGATTTATGTTATCTTATTTTTACTTTGCGCGTGCGCGAATGAATGTATTTATTAAATATTGACACCCAATAGTGTCACGAGTAATGAAACAATATGTGGCGCCCCGATGTATAATCCGCCTTTGGTCGGGGTGTTACAGTATGCAGCCCCGAATAATATGTTTTCTTTTGCATTTGAGTTGTTTGTTGCTCTTGTTCTATCAAAATTGCAGTATTTGACTTGAAACACTTGAGGCCTGAATTGTATATTTTTCCTCTCATTGTGGTAAAATGAGGATACAAGCCTATTTGGATGCTTTTTTATCTCAGGTTAGTGGAAAAGGGAAACAACTCAAATTGGTTAAAAGTTACTCTAAATCTATTTTAATGCGTATAATGATACAAACATTTAATTAGTTTCATTAATCTTTAGATATTTATTATAAATTTATAATCATATATTAAATTGAATGATTTTGGGTTTTGAAATCATGTTAAAGGCATTAAGTTGATATGCCATGTTAAATGAATTGCCAGCTAGGTAACACTAAACCAAAATACGGAGTTCGTCGCTGAAGTCATCAAACTCTTGGAACTCTCTACATTACAATTGTTAATTATCACATCTCTGGTAATAAATTCTCTTTTTTTTTATTCTAAACTAAGGGTCCGGGGCTTATAAATTATAATTTGGAGCTATATATGTTTTGGTTTAACTGGTTAACTTCACATGAATTTTTTAACACCTGAATTAAAGACATAGGTGGTTATATGGAAAGTCAAATGGACAAATTACTTATTGAAGACCTGTTAATACTGGTCAAAACTCAAAACTTCCAAAGTGGAGTTCATTATTAACAACCAATTCCAAATTTTGAAGTACGAGAAAAATGAAAAAGTAATTGTGCTAAAAAGTCAACAAAAATGATGGAGATGGTTATAAATTTTACAAGGGCAAATTTTGGAATTAAAAATTTAATGGAAATTTGAATTGTTGGGGGTACAAATGCCTCTGTGTTTAGGATTGGCTGGGATATGCTGATTTTTTTTCCAGTTTGTATAAAAACTCAAAAGAGCCGAATATGATATCAGGTATATACTTATTTTGAATACAAAGGTGATAATGAGCCTAATTTGGGAAATAGGATTAGGAAAAGGAAAGTTGTGAAGACCATATTAATTTGGTTTTGGGCATTGGCTACATATGAAAGTTTTGAGGTTAATTCCATGTTGGCATTGGATATTAACCCACTGATTAAAAGCCAATATGTATTGTTGGTTTGGGGCTGGGAACAATGAGGGTAAAAGTTACGAGTATAATTTCAAATATTGTATACATTTTACACATAATTATGTAATTATTGCTTATCTGTAATTTTGTTTCTTTATTTTTTTTTATTTGTATCATATTATGAATTGTAATTTAAACATTGACACAACCTGTTACTTTGTAAAAATTGACTGTAACTTAATTTTGTCCTTATTTAATGTAATTTAGCAATTTTTATATTCTATATTTTTACTCATGACATGAATAATCATATCATTTATATTGTGTTCGATCATACAATATTTTGCATATTTTGTGACTAATGTATTAGTAAAATAAAAAATATATTGACTTATTATTATTTGATATTCTGAATGTTTATCATGACATTTTATTATTTTATTGATATTCAGATTGTTTTAGACTTATAAAACTACATTTGTTAAACCCGTGTTGTACACGGGTACCTAATCTAGTATATATACATGCATCTCCTAACAAGTTGGAGTAATCTCCAAGTCAAAACCTAAAGGGTTTTTAATATTATAAGATAATATTAATAATATTATTATTTATCAATAATAAATTCTAACCAGGCCCAAAGTCCAACTCGTTCCAACACTCGTTTAAAGTCCGAACCACTATATTATCTATAACGATTATAAATAATAATCTTGTCATATTAAATTCGTCATTTACCGATCAAACAATTTAAACGGATTTTAGTTTGTTGCCCAAGGTGTAACTCTTACGGGACACAACCCGATCGGCCGTGTTGACTTAAGCGGACCGGTCCATATTTCCAACATAGACAACATAAGTTGATTGTTGGTAATTTCCATATTACTAGGCCTGTCACATGTTGATGACCGGGTTAGACCTATTGGGCCTATGGAATTCATTAGTGATGTAATGGGTTTATGGGGTTACAATTGGGCTTTTATATTTGGTAACTATTTGTTAACCAAGTTAGGGTATCCTATAAATACATAGCCATGTTAGGGTTATTGTATGAGTGAGAGGGTTTATTGTATTCAAGCTTTGTGCTACTTTCTTGATTATAATAATACGTGAGTTTACCCTAAATATTGTGTACTCTTTTGTGTTTCGTTATCAATTCGTTCTTGAATTGGTATCAGAGCCGGTTAAGCTTTTCTTGTTAATTGATCAACGCTGTGATCAATTATACAGCCACTGTTCGTCGTCGAAGCCGTGATCGTTTGCAAGAAAAAGAGTTTTTCTTCCACCGTCCAAAGTGAATAAGATTGTTTTGTGATTGGCTGTTTGCTATAGAAGTCAAAGAAGATTGATTTCTATTATTTGTTTGTCGACAAGTTCAAGAAAGAAAATTAATAGTAAATTTGGTTTTATTCTTTTTCTTTTTGGTCTTATGTTCAGAAGACGAAGCAAAAATTAAACTCGTTGGTTTAATTTTTTTTTATTAGCTCAACAAAAGTTGATTGTTTTTTTAACGGTCGGGGTTTGACGAAGAACGATGGGTGATAAAGAAACAATGAAGACAAGCGGTGTAAGCGGGAGCGGGAACCCGAATGCTTTCCAAAGTCCCATGCTTACCTCTACCAATTACACGGTATGGGCTATTCGAATGAAGGTACTCTTGAACGTGCAAAAGGTTTGGAATACCATTGATCCGGGTGAAACCGATGCTGATAAAAGCAACATCGCGATAGCGTTGATTTATCAATCGATCCCGGAAGCGACAATCATGCAAGTGGGTAATCTTGATTCGGCCAAGGAGATTTGGAACGCGATTAAGACGCGTAATCTGGGGTCTGATCGGGTTAAGGAGGCAAGATTGCAAACTCTTATGAACGAGTTTGATGGTATGAGGATGAAAGAGACGGAGACCATTGACGAGTTTGTGGCGAAACTCTCGTGTACGGCATCGAAGGCGGCGACTTTAGGAGAGATGATCGAGGAAACTAAGATGGTCAAGAAGTTCCTTTCAAGTCTACCTCGAAGTAAGTTTATTCAAATCGTTGCGTCTCTTGAACAAACTTTGGATCTCAAAACTGTTGGGTTTGAAGACGTGGTGGGACGTTTAAAAGCATACGAGGAGCGGATTCGGGAAGAAGACATGCATTCCGAAACCCAGGGTAAGCTTATGTTTCAAAGGTCTGAATCCTCAAGTAGTCGGTACAATGATCGTGAGTCCACTCGTGGAGGTCGTGGACGTGGAGGAGGGCGAGGACGAGGTGGTCGCGGGTCGAGTCAAACCCGCGGTTATCAAGAAAACGCCATGAACCGGGAAAACCGTGAACATAAGGGCAAAACCCGGGACCTCTCAAAGGTTCAATGTTATCGATGTGATGAGTTTGGACACTTTGTCCATAAGTGTCCCAACCGAAAACAGAAAGTTAAAGGCGAAGCAAAGTTAGCCGAAGCGTCCGAGACAAGGGATCCATCATTGTTTATGATTAAGAGTGTTCAAGAAACGGTGTTCTTGAATGAAAAGAAGGTTATACCCGGAAACTACGAGTCTAAAGATGTTGATGAATGGTACTTGGATAATAGCGCAAGTAATCACATGACGGGTAACAAGTCTTTCTTTTCTGAACTTAACAATCGTGTCACGGGAAAGGTTAAGTTTGGGGATGACTCTTATGTTGATATAAGAGGTAAAGGGTCGATTTTATTTGAGGCTAAAAGTGGTGAACATCGTTTGCTTACGGATGTTTATTTTATACCGAGTCCTCGTAGCAATATTATTAGTCTCGGTCAAGCCTCGGAACACAGGTGTGATATTCATATAAAAGATAACTACCTTACGATGCATGATGGGCAAGGTAGTTATTGGTGAAGGTGACTCGTTCCCCTAATCGGCTATACCGGATACAATTAAAGATTGGTAAACCGGTTAGTTTACTTAGCCGAATTGAAGAAACAAGTTGGTTGTGGCATGCAAGGCTTGGCCACTTGAACTTCGAGTCAATAAAGCTAATGGCTAGGAGGGAGATGGTTGAAGGGATGCGTGGCGTTACCCATGAAAACAAGTTATGTGAATCTTGTTTGGTCGGGAAGCAAACGAGGCAATCCTTTCCTAATTCGGCGGCGTTTAGGGCGACTCGAGCCTTAGAACTTGTGCACGGTGATTTGTGCGGACCGATTACCCCTCCAACAATAGCGGGTAACATTTACGTTTTTGTTTTAATCGATGATTACTCTGATTTGTTTGGACGTATTTGTTGAAGGCAAAGATGAGGCGTTTGAAGTTTACAAGAAGTTTAAGGAATTGGTTGAAAGTGATGTTGGGAAAAAGATCAACACTTTTCGTACCGACCGAGATGGTGAGTTTACCTCACATGAGTTCAACCAGTTTTCTGACATCGAAGGCATTCAAAGACATCTAACGGCACCATACACACCTCAACAAAACGGGGTGGTTGAAAGACGGAACCGAACCTTATTGGAGATGACACGGAGTATGTTAAAAGCAATGGGTGTTCCGAATTACCTATGGGGTGAGGCAATCCGACATGCAACGTACATCAAGAATCGGATTCCTACTCGTGCTCTAAAGGAGAAAACGCCATACGAGATGTTAAAAGAAAAGAAACCGAATATTTCTCATCTAAAAGTATTCGGTTGTGTGGCGTATGCAAAGATTGTGGGCACTCACTTGAAAAAACTCGATGATCGTTCGAGGATTTTAGTGCATATCGGAGTCGAGACCGGGTCCAAAGCTTACCGGTTGTTCGATCTGAAGACCCAGAAGGTTGTGATAGCTCGTGATGTGGTTTTTGACGAGAAGAAGACGTGGGTTTGGTCTAATTCGGGTCAAACCAATGAAGAAACGGAGCTAGCACCGGGTTTATTTTGGTTGATTGGAATGGGGTTATTGAAACCGGAGTTGGGCAAGTTGTAACCGAGCCTTTGGGAAGCAACAACATTAGCGACGACTATTCAGCTTTGTCGCCAAATTTAACAAGAGTATCAGCGACAGCTTCTGTTGCTAATTCAGACAGCCCTTCAGCACCTTTAGCGACAACATCTGACACCCTGGTCGCTAATTCCAACAACTCAGGAACAAGTTTAGCGACATCAGCATCCAGTTTAGCGACACCAGCAGCAAATGGTTTAGCTACAACAGCACTAAATGAACCAGAAAGTAACCTGAGAAGATCTACACGTGTTCCAATCGCACTGGTTAATTTCAATGATTATGTCCTATGTTCGGAAGTGGAGGACATTGAACTTCTTTTGTTAGAAGAAGGTGAACCGAGGAATTTTGGTGAAGCAAAATCCAAACAGGTGTGGATAAAGGCTATGCAGACGGAACTCGAATCCATTAAACGAAACGACACATGGAAGTTGACCGAGTTACCTAGAGGGGCTAAAGCTATCGGATTGAAGTGGGTTTTCAAAGTGAAAAGAAATGCAGATGGTTCGATTAATAAATATAAAGCAAGACTCGTGGCTAAGGGTTATGTGCAACAACCCGGAGTCGATTTTGACGAGGTCTTTGCTCCGGTGTCGAGACTTGAAACCGTACGTATGCTCATTGCCATTGCAGCTACTGAAGGATGGCAATTACATCATTTGGATGTAAAGTCGGCATTTTTACATGGAGAGCTACAAGAAGAGGTCTTTGTTTCTCAACCAGATGGGTTCGTTCAACCCGGGGAGGAAAACAAGGTCTACAAGCTAACCAAGGCTTTATACGGTTTGAGGCAAGCACCACGGGCGTGGAATACCAAGCTTGATGGTATTCTCACAGGTTTGAAATTTGTGAGGTGTTCGAATGAACAAGCAGTTTATCGGAGATTGATTGGAACCGATATTATTATTGTCGACGTGTATGTCGATGATTTGGTTGTTACGGGTTCAAATAACGATCACATTAATCAGTTCAAACTTGCAATGTCCAAGAAGTTTGAAATGTCTGATTTGGGAATGCTCACTTACTATCTCGGAATCGAAGTCTCACAGTTGGAGAATGAGATTCAAATCCATCAAAGTGCTTATACTCGAAGGTTATTGAAAGAAGCCGGGATGGAGGATTGTTATCCTAAAAGTGTACATATGGATCCTAATGTTAAATTGTCTAAAGCCGAGGATGATGTTGATGCAGATGCAACAGAGTACCGAAAGTTGGTTGGGTGTCTTCGTTACTTGTTAAACACTCGACCTGATTTGGCGTTTTCGGTTGGCATGGTTAGTAGATATAAGCAAACTCCAAAGAAGTCTCACTTGGCGGTAATTAAACAAATTCTTCAGTTTATTCAAGGAACTATTGGATGGGGGTCAGGTATAAACGAGGTGGATCAAAGGAGTTGATCGGGTACAGTGATAATAGCCATAACATTGATGAAGATGATGGAAGAAGCACTACTGGTCATGTGTTCTATTATGGGGGAGCCCCGATTTCTTGGTGCTCACAGAAGCAATGCACCGTAGAGCTTTCATCATGCGAGGCGTAATACATGGCGGCGAGCTCAGCTGCGGGACAAGCCGTATGGTTAGGTGAATTGTTGGCGGAATTGACTGGAAGGAAATTTCGAGAAGTGTTGTTAAAGATTGATAACATCGGCAATTGCCTTGGTTAAAAATCCCGTTTTTCATAGTCGGAGCAAGCACATAAAGTCCCGATTTCACTATATACGGGAATGTGTGGAGCGGAAGGAGTTAACGGTGGAACATGTTAGTGGCAAGGAACAACGAGCTGATATTCTTACGAAAGCACTTGCGAGAATCAAGTTTGACGAGATGAGAAGATTGTTCGGTGTTGAAGATCTCCTAGTTTCGAGTCGGAAATTAGGGGGTGATTGTTGGTAATTTCCATATTACTAGGCCCGTCACATGTTGGTGACTGGGTTGGACCTAATGGGCCTGTGGAATTCATTAGTGGTGTAATGGGTTTATAGGGTTACAATTGGGCTTTTATATTTGGTAACTACTTGTTAACCAAGTTAGGGTATCCTATAAATACATAGCCATGTTAGGGTTATTGTATGAGTGAGAGAGATTATTGTATTCAAGTTTTGTGCTAGTTTCTTGATTATAATAATACGTAAGTTTACCCTAAATATTGTGTACTTGTTTGTGTTTCATTATTAATAGAATATAACACTAAAATCATCAATAGAATATAAGACGAATAAGAAAAGTTAAGTTAAGACGGAATGTAACTTAATAAGTTATGGGTGGCGTTACACACACATTGTTGAAATCTCATGTATTAGACATATACACACACACACCACCATCAGAATCATAAGATGATACAAGCCTCCAATTTGAGATCGTTTCATGGCTAATTTACCTTCAGAAATCATCTTCATATCTTGTCAAGATTAATGCCCGTCGAATCTTTGGCCCGTTCCAGATGTGTATCGAAGCTATGGTGCGAGTACATTGACGATCCATACCTAAAGATCATTCACAACCAACGATATCAACAACAACCCACCATCGTGATTGCTCGAAAAACATCAGAGGTTGATCCTCCCATAAGTTTCTTTGCCATCAAATCGAAAAACCGGCCCCGGCAGGCCAGAGAGGTCCCGTCTTTAGGGTTTAAGTGTAGGAAAATATTTAAGTATCATGGTACTAATTTTAATATCCTTATCCTAGGTTCTTGCAACAGTCTTGTTTATATATCACGAGACTCCAACGTGAGGTGTCCGACTAAGTTGACTGTGGTCAACCCTTTAAGGAAAGAATATTATGAGGTACCAGCTATTGGTCACAAGTCATATGTGGCATCCATCAGGGCTCACAGGCTTGGCTTTGATGATTCCACCAGCACTTTCAAGATGGTCGTGTTCCAATAAATCGGTATGCAATGGTAGCTGTTTTGAGGTGTGGGCACTGAAACGAAACGAATGGGCGGTTCACTGTCGGCTGCTGGTGCGGTTTTAGGTATTTGGAACGAAGAATGGGACATGGTCATGGAAACAGCCACCCGTGGTTTGGTGTCCATCTACTACCGAAAAAGTGGCCTTTCTAAACAAGTCAAGCTAGCTCCCTCGGCCGTATAATAATAATAGATATTGATATATATTCAAACAGCTTGTTTCAATCCATGGCATCAAAGCTTATTCGATCAAAAACTGAAGTGCAGAAGCTACACTGCTACTGGAAAGGTTATTTGCTGGAAAGCTTATCCATGTCCCGTTTATGTTTGGTCAATTATATATATACGTTCATTTAACTTTGTGTTATTGGGCTTTAGCTTTCCTGTTTATGATTTCCTTAAGGGAAATTTTTGAAATAAGCTTGTTGACTAAATATACGTATATATGTTTTTTTTAACTGTGTTTTGAGTAAATATTTGACCAAAATTTCATTTTCATAGACTGGTCAATGAAGAAAATATATCATTTTTTTAAATCAACCCATGTTACATGTAACAAAAAAGATCATCCATAGTAAATTTGAAAATTATATTAGAAGCATATATAAAAAAAAACTAAACGAACACTTAAAAAATTAAATAAATAGTATGTGTTCTTCAGTTAATTAATCGAACAAACATGAACACACTTTTCTTTGTTTATTTATGTTTGTTAACGTCCATTTATGTTTGTTTGTTTATTTACGTTAGTTTATATATGTTCATTTAATTAGAAAAGAATTGCATTGTTGGTGTAGTTCATCTTTGTGTGGTCAAAGACGTACAGGTTGATAAACCCAAGTAATTGTGAACTAGTAAATTTAAACCTAGATTTAGATGTGTTTTCATAGAATTATGAAGATGTATATTTTGAATGAATCATTTAAATTTAAACCATTAATTTTTAGATGTGTTTTTATGATGAATTGTGATGTGTTATATTTGTCCGTTTATGTTTGGTCAAATATATATGTTCATTTAAGCTTTTTTGTTTGTGCTCGCTTACGTTTGTGAACTGTTTATTTAGGTTTTAATGGAATGAACATGAACCTCACTAATGTTTGTTGGTTAAAATTAAATGAACGAACATGCACATATATCCATTCGTATTCGTTTGGTTCATTTAAAGACATATTCACACTTAATAGAATACCAAGTCCCGATGACCGATGTGAGTGTTGAGTGGTAAGAGTGCACCTGGTAGGGGTTTTCACAGACTTTTTTCCTTTCAAAATTATTTGTTTAATATGAATTAAGTGGCGGACTAAAAATAATTAAGATTGACAGTTTAAAATTTTACTCTTTAATTACGTTAAAAATCACTACATTTTCTCTCTCTTTTCTAATTAAATAATATTTTTTATACCTTTATAGTTATCTATTCTCTCTTTTTCTCTTACAACTACTTTCAATAAATATTAAAAAATTATAAAGTATGAACAATGTTTTATAAATTTACTCATTAACAGTAACATTTTTTATTTCATTCACTCACTACCACTTAGAGTAATCCTTAGTAGCTTATAGATATTGGTCTTTATAATTACAATAAAAAGACTGCATGTTCTCTCACATTTTCAGTTAAATAGTATTTTTTATATCTTTAACATTATATTTTCTATATTCTTCATTGACAGTCACTTACAACAACTATTAAAAATTTATAGTTGATGACTAGTGTTTCTCCAAATTATTCATTAACAGTAACGTTTTCTCCCATCCACTCACAACTATTACAATCTCACTATATAATATGGACTATAAAGAATTCCCTCACATATTATAGAGGATCTGTTGTGAACGTTCTTACAACGACACTTTAAGAAATAAATGACGCCCTCACAAAATTTGGAGAAGTTATTGTGAATGATCTTAATATATACTATATGTAATACATCACTAAACGGTAAATTAAGACGCTTCACATTAAGTTATTTACAAGTAATAAAACACATGGAATTAGGGATGAGCAAATTCAGTATTGCTACCAATTGGTACCGGTACCAATGTTTTGAGTTTTCGGTACCGGTATTTTCCGAATTTTATCTTAAATACCGTACCGAACCAAACATTTCGATACCGTATCGATACGGTACCGATCTCATCCCTATATGGTACAAACTTGAATAGGGACAAAAGGGTCATTGTTTCATTAAAACTCATGTTTTATTCAATTTCATTTAAAAATAGTTGCAATCTTGCTCTTCAACTATAATCAATTTTTATAAATTTAAAGAATATTTATAACTATGTCCATTAATCTTTTATTCATATATGTATTATTTTAATTTTCACGTTTAACCTAATCCTTCCATGATTTTTAAATATCAATAACGTTTTCATATGTTATATGAAGATTGATCGAATGAGTACTTTTCCTAACGCTTCAGTGAGGTTGCTCACCTCTTACCACTCACTAGTGGTATAACACTTGATATTTTTTATTTTGTTTTAGATAATTTGTTAGAAAATATAGAGATTAAAATTTAGTAACAAAATGAATAGAATTATAAAAACCTACAGAATGCAAGATTCAGTTTCAAGAAGTTTATCATGGAACCTTGAAATATTTGGTTGGCTCTCTTTAAATAATCATTTTCATCAAGTTTTCACATGATGTAATCTGAATATGATTTTGCATTATCAACTCTTCTCGGCTCTTGCACATGGGTTGTTTCCCACCTCATGCGAGCTGAAATTACCATGTTTTTTTTTACCAACCAACCAACGAATGAATGAATAAAGCTCTCTTGTTGTTTGGGATAACCCAATGGTAAAAAGCGGCCTTATATGTCTATAAACACTGACAGTGTTGGGTAGCTCAAGCCCACATCTCTTGTTCTGAGAAAAACCCGTCATTCAAATGCCCACTTCGGTACAATCCGGTTGACGGCTGGGATTCGAATTAAACCTTGTTATCTTCAACCCAAAACTTCAATCTACTCTAATTTCGATTGAGCTAATGCTATTTTGTGTAACTAATTCTTAACCTTTTTTACTTTAAAATAACACACTGAGGATATTATTAAGAAAAAATAAATACTTACATAGTAAAACTTTAAAACCAATAATTATTAAAAAAAACCTTTTCGTTTGGCTAATGTCTACAATTTATTAGTTTTGGGAAAATTTTAAAATAGCCACTTAATGGTGAGATATTTCAAATTTGTCTCTCTAAAATTGTTTTTTCATACTTATCCCTCCTCTGACGCATCTCTAGCAATGTGTTAGGTAGTCACATTGACGAGTTAACTAACGCATAGTCAACGATTTTTAGGCCAAAACACATAGTCAACGATATGTTTAACCTCCAGACGCATGGTTAAAGATGTGTTAGGCATCCAAACACAACATGGTCAAAGATGTGTTTAGCCTCTTGGTTGTTTTTAATATTATATTATTATAACTAATTTTACTTATATTTGGTTTTTCATTTAAAACTTTTTATTTAAAGTTTTATAGTATTTCAAATATACCTTTGAGATGTGTGTTTATTTATAGACTGTCATAAACTTTACTTAAAATCAAGACACGTTAAATTAATATTGAAATGTTCAATAAAATTTGACCCGACATGGTTTTAAAAAAAATTATGTCAACATGTAGATAAAAAAACACGTTTTAATGGTATATTGAAATTATATACAATTTTAAATTAAAAGTTATAAAATAAAACCAAATATAAGTATAATTAATTATGATAATATAATATTTAAAAAAACAAGAGACTGAACACATCTTTGACCATGTGTATGCCTAACAAATCTTTGACCATGTGTTTGGATGTCTAACACATCTATGACTATGTGTTAAGAGGCATAACACATCGTTAACTATATGTTAACTAACTGTCGGAAGGACTACCAAACACAACACTGAAGATGCGTTAGAAGAGAGACAAATCTGAAAATACGAGTTTGGTGAGACAAATTTTAAATCTCACGCGGTTAAAAAACTATTTTGAAAATTTTCAAGAGGCGTTGCCATTTGATCATTTAACACCGACCAATCATACTTACCAGTTAACCACGTCATTTCATTACTTGAAGCCTAGAATCCATTTTCACTTAATTATCATGTGTGATGGTGATCAGTTGAACCCAAATTTTTTTTAATTAAGTATAATGCCAGCAATTTATTTCTCAAAAATTAGAGAAAACTACAATCAAGATAAGGAAAACTAAAATTTACAAATAAAAAAACCTAAAAATTGACAAGCCAACTCCACTTCTAACAAATTTTTCCGTTAGTGTTCTAATATAATCGACAATCATGTTCTACTACATCTTTATGCAATTTCATTACAAAATTCAAATCGTCTTGGCTAGCATGAACCTTCAACCGAAAGATTTTTTCTTTGAACCCGAACATTTTTTGCTTGAACTTTCCTTTTTTTTTTCTTTTTTTTAATGAATGTTGTATAGTAGGTGAAAATATGTGTTTGAACAACAAATACAGTAAATTTGGTTTAATATAGTGTATAATAAAAATAAATATTATTTTCCCAACGGTCAAAATATTGTTCCCCAAGTCCCAATTTTTCCATCTTTGACCATGATATCAACACTCAAAGTTGCCATCTTTTCTAAATGAGCTCAAAAGGGGTGGTGTTTCGAGATGGACCTCCAACACTCTGTGGTCATTACAGAACCCCGTCCTATGTGTTTTCATTTCACAAAGATAACAAATCTTAGAGAAATCCGTCACAACCAAGATAAAAAAACAGAGACGCTAGGTAATGTTCTTTCTGAGAAAATTTTTGAAAAATATATCCTAAACCAAACCCGCAATAGTTTTCAAACGCATCTCTTCTGTTCTTTAAAAATGGCTCCCTTAAAAATTCTTTCATAAGAAAAACAAATGGAAGGATAAAGCAAAAAAAAGGTTTGGGTATTGTTTAGGCCGAAGGTTCAAACAAATGAAAAGTTGTGTTCTTTAATTTAGTTATATATATCTTTTTTTTTTAATATTGGGTTCAAGTGATTAATACCGCATGTGAAAATTCTCATATGATGAAATGGCATGAGCAACAATTATTGTTGAGTCTCAAGTGATCACCGCCCATTCCACCCTTAGGCTGGTTGTTTGGGGCTCCAAAGTGACGTGGCCTATCATTGAATCCGCACACAATCGCGTCATGGCGTTAAGGACTTGGCATTATGGGACGTTCATTAGCCGGTTAACGGGCTTTAACAAAGAAATGTTGGGGGCCAAATGCTTTAATGAGGAAATGGTGAGAGCTTTACTGTTAGTTAAACGACAACACGGTCTTAAAAGAGTGTGTTAGTTAGAGTCAGCCTACATGACAACGATGTGACACTTTTACTAACAAGTTTACCATCCTCCACAACAAGTAGCCTTTGTGTTTAACTAAACGGGGAGAGTGGGTGGGGGGGGGGGGGGGGTTGTATTTGAGTTCAACCCTCCGCAATTTCTTCCAAGCTTATTAAATTGATTTTCCCTTATGTTGCAACAATTTATTTTAAAAAGCTATATACGTTCTTGAAGTCATTATGTAGCAACATATAACTCATTATTTATTTTTATATCAACCCACTTGTTTAAATCTAGAAAGAAAATGTTATGTAAAACCTGTTATATTCTTGAAGTCATGTGCAAGGCACCATTTCCTTTTCCCTTTTATTATTTTATTTTTTGTTTCAAAGTTGTTGACACTCCCAATACAAAGTGACTCTGGGAATCGCCATCAATGTTTATGAAAACAAACACATTGAAAATGATGCACATATGACACAAGATTTAATTAAAGAATTTCCAAACTACAAAAGAAAACAGAACATGTTATGTTTCCTCTCAAATGTTCTAACAACATTAATAGTTTTAATACATCATATATGCAAGCATTAAGATCAACCCCATGCTTAATCTTCTCCAGTTGCTCCAAACCATTGTTTCCTGAAAATAGAACAAGTGTTGTTAGAATCATGGGATATTTCTAATAATAGTAAATCAAATCCTATAAACATTAGGGATGAGCAAGATAAGGGTCGGACCCTTGAAACCCGGTTACCCGACTCGCAAAACCCTTAATTAGACCCGAATATATAATATGGGTTGGGTAAAGGGTATTTAAAATTCACCTTAAATGGTAAAAGGGTTTCAAGGGTCCGACCCTTTTTCAAACCCTTTACCCGTTTACTAGTTTCTAGATACATATATATGATAGTCGCGATTATCTGAAATTTAGGAGAGATATATATTTCATATAAGATTCATCCGAAATTTCCCAATTACTAAGAAAAATAAAAATAAATGGTCATACTACAGATTGGAAACATATATACGGGAATCACAGAATTGTTCTCTAAATGAAATTTGTAAATGTGAATATTTCAGTTTAAATGGATGATTAACTTTCAAAATTAGACTTTACTACGTTATTAAATGAAAGTATAATTGTTCTATGATTCATATATTAAAGTCATATATGAGATATGCAACTAGTGAATGCATAAAAAAGAGATGTGATTACTACCTTAAAGGGTAAAGAGTTGGACCCTTAAAACCTTTATTTATACCCGACATTTTTATTGTTTAGAGGGTAGGGTCTAGGGTCCACGTTTCTTCCTAAAAGGGTAAAGGGTCCGGGTAGGGTATTAGGTAAAAGGGTAGGGTCTTACCCTTTGAACAGCCCTAATAAACATAGCATCATGCTAATGCTAGAATTAGAATCTGAATTTTATTCCATACTTGGATCAAAAGTTGAATGAAGATGCAATTTTAAAGGATTCTTTCAAACAAAAGAATTTAACATCCCTTAGACCGGGTGTACTCGGGTGCTTTACCACCCAAAAAGCTCCAAAGCGCCCGAGAACACAGCCCCCAGAGCGCTTTGGATTGCATTTTGGTGGGGAGCGCTTCCCACAAAGCGTCTAATGGGGAGAGAAAGTGATAGGTGATTGGTGGTTGGCCTTAAATTATTTTATTTTAATAAAAAAAAATCAAAAAAATAAGAGGTAGTGATTGGAATTGGCTCCATCCACTAACACCTTTTTTGACCAAAAAGTTCATATGGTGACGTGACGCCACATGACGCAAAACGCCCTCATAGTGGCTCCATCCACTACGTGCACACGGTCTTACAAAAACTATAAAAATATTTACTTGATAAAAACATGAGATATGTAAAACTGATAAAAGACACAACTTTTTAGAGTCTAAATAAAGTTTATTTGGTTGTACATAAAGCAACGCCTAGCTAAAGTGATGCGAGCAAACACCTCCCGCATCACACGTTTTTTAAACCAATGTTACTTAAAATAAGAATAACATTTTTATACTTTGTACAATAAAATATGTTTTTATGATTTTATGAATGGTGAATTACAAGTTATGTTAACATTGGTACTAGAATGTATGTTCCACAAGTACCCCAATTTAAAATCAGTACTTGTAAAACATTTAGCATGTGAAATCAGTTAGACGACATAGTGTAGTATTAGGCTATTAGCCCCTCCGACAACATTCAACTAGAAGTGACTATGACTTTTTTTAGTTTATTAGTTTTTTACACATGATTCACCTACCACCACATGACATTCGCAATTTAGCAAACTATACGCCAAAAACCATAATGTAAAAAATTAAATAAATAAAAAATAAACACACACGCTAACTTTTTAGGCCGTCAGCTCAGTAACAGAGAGAAAGTCTTTTAAAAATTCATAGATTTTACGTTCATGTAACTGAAAGTAAAAGAAATTTGTCTTAAAAAAACCAGAAAACTCACCGTTGAAGACGAAATTGCTAGGTACCCATCAGACGAGTTCGCCGGCGGCGACAAATAAACCGACGGCCCATTTGTCCCTAAACTCCCACCACTTCCGACCGTCGAATTCCCACCGGAAACCCCAATCCCGGAAAACCCCAACCCGTACACCGGAGTTCCATCCGGCTTAAACAACCCATAATTCCGTTCCGACGTGGGCCCGGGCTTCAAATTCTCATTAAACATTGCAAACACAAATATATTCAAATCAATATTAGGCCTTGCCGGAGTCCCTTTCTTTTGACTTATTATCTTTAATAAATTCCCATTATATTTCTTAGCATTTTCCAGTGAAGCTCCGATCTCATCTTCGTCTCCTTTCGATGGCCAACCCGTCTCGGATATCTGCACCGGGAGCTTTTTATACCCTAACCGAGTTAAAGCAGCGTATACTGCGTCGATCTGGGCGAATAACATGTTGTCGTAATGCAAATTCGTATTTGGGTCAATTATGCCTGCGCTCGGTTGAAATAGAACGAAATCGAGCGACACTTGCTTCGGGTTTGCTTTGTATGCGAAAAAAGGGTACGCGTTGATTAAAAATGGTGAACAGGTTTTCGATAGGAAGTCCAAAATTGGGGAAATGCAGGCTTTTAGATCTTGTCGGAAAGCGCCCGATGAGGGCGGGTAGGAGGATTGGAGAATGGCGACGGAGTGCGCCGTGGTGACGGTCACCTGTGTTGTTAGACACAATGTAATTAGTTGGGGGGTTTTTGGGATTGCTTATTTTCACCAACTTATAACTTATTAACTTATTGAAAAGTATTTATTAACTTATTGAAAAGTAATAAGGTGTTTTGAATTGTTTTTGATGTTAGAGAAAAAAGTTAATAAGTTATACTTTTGTAACTCATTAACTTATTGAAAAGTTCTAAGAATGTAAAATAAAGAAATCCCAAACACCCCTTAAACGTTGGATGTAACTTTATGTAAATATGGGTTTTGTATAGATTATAGAATTAATCAATACAGTTTACACATTTACACTCTTGTCGCACGCTTAATTGTAACCAGATGTGTGTATGAAACTGAAAAAACCGATCTGTAACCGAAAATACCAAACCAAAGAAGCTAAACCGAAACAAAAACTGACGATTTTGTTTTACGTTTTTGTAAACCAAACTTAAGGTTCATTTTCGTTTTATATTGAATAAAAATAGAAAAAACAAAAACCAAACTTTGTAGATTTTTTTTATGTAATTTATAGAAAATTTAATAAATATTAACTCAAATATTTTTAGACCATTAATCAATTAATTTACACAAATTCCGAAATTCATTAATTTAAACCAAAAATTTCAGAAAACCAAAGCCAAACGGTTTTCAAAAAATTCAAAAACCAAGATTCCAGCTTTTGTTTCAGATTCAGCCCAATATCGATCCAAACTGAACCCGTTCAACTACCTGACTATCCAATTTAAGGTTAACAAGCGCGGTATGCACACTCTGCATCGCCGGAAGCAAGCATCCAGATAATGAAGTGTCATTGAACGTCAAGACTTCATTACCAACAGCAATGGAGGTGATTTTGGTGGCCGGTAAGTAAGCCTGAACGTTTGTTTTGACCCATTGTTGAGCGTTGACCGGATCTGTCATCTTGGACAAGTACTCGTTACCCAGGCCCACAATGAACTCAACTCCGGTGTTAGCAAAGGCTTTGAGGACTTTAGGGTCTGCGTCGTAGAGTTTGACTCTGGTGGCTCCGATGGCTTTGACTAGTGGCACCACGTGCTCCGGTGAGGGTAAGTTGTTGGCGATCTGCCCGTAGTTGATGCCCACTGATACCACCATTGATGGTACCAAAAACCCTTCAAAAAAGACAAAACTTATTAATAATCGGTCCACAAACAGAAAATTGTCTGGTTACTTCATATGAAGTGACCTAACGACAAAAGGGCACCGCGTTGTACGGAGCCCTTAAGCACCTCTAATTTATCTTCAGGGAAAAACCCACAAAGATCCCGGTCTTCTTTAATAATAATAATAAATAAAATGGGGTACCAATGAAGAAAATGGTGAGGTTTGGAGAGAAAGAAGAAGCTGATGCCATTGATGATAATGATGAAGTAAGATGTGGTGAGATGAGTGAGTAGGCAAGTGTAGTTTGGTTGTGGAGTGTGAGTGTATGAGTATGAGTACTGGCTGGCTTATAAGTTATAACCAGACCCAGATCCTAGAGGATCTGGCTCTTAACTATGGTCCAGTCTGTCATGTATGGACATGGTGTAGGTGTGGGCTTGTTTTTACACTACACACCAAGGTAAATTTTGGCCAGTTGGGCTTGATTGGTGTGTCAATTTCTATTCTTTTTTGGTAAATCTAGCACTTTTGAAAAGGGTGTTATCGAGGGTATTTATGCTGTTTTACGCTAACCACATGAACGAAAGTAGATGTAAGACGGTGGCTAAACGCCTAAACCACATGAACAAAAATGACAGTTTACTTGGTACTGAATTAAGAGATGTTATTGGTATTTATGTTCAAAAATCACGTTGAGATTGGTTTGTTTATAAACGAGCTGAGCTCGAGCCAAGATAAGCTCGCTTGTTTGGCTCATTTAAGTTAATTAGTCAGAATATTAATGTTTATAAGTTATAACTCAGTTTCCATTCTAAAGAAGTGTAGATAATATGGTAAGAAAAACCCATTCCGTATAATATAAAATTTAGATTAAACTTTACTTAAATATTAATTTTAGTTTAAGCAAGTCAAACTCAAACTTAAATAGCAACTCGCAACTCGTTGAGAATAAAACAGCAAGCAATTTTGAGCTAAAGCTAGCTCGACTGGGCTCGGTCATTAACGTTAATTCTTACTAGTTAATGGTGTTGTGGGGGAAGGGTGGTGAGTTGGATAGGGAGCAAAAGGGGGTGCACTTTTAGGACAATCCCATTCCGGATTTGATGAGGACTTGAGTGCAATTGGTAATAAAGAATGATAATATGACACTATGTAAAATAAAATGATTATTATGCAAATAGCAAAAGCCCTTTTCTTTAAAGCTAATAACGGCAACAATTGAAAATAAAGGTGGAGTGGTGGGGTAGGTAGTGAGGGTAATGCAATAGGAAGAGGATGAAAATATGATCTGTATTCACACTAATAATCAATCATAGACAATATTCACATGGGTAACATTAATCCTATATGTTGTTTTTTTCTAAGGGTATATATGAGATTTTCTATACAATTCCATTATGTTTTTGTTGTCGTGTCTTCTTGAATAGACCAATCTACTTGTTCTTCCACATAAATTTGTCGTGACCACAACCTGTATACACTTCAATCAAGTAGTTTATGATCAACAAAGAAGTTAACATGTTAAAACATATATAGTATATTGTCACGGAGAAATCTCTCGAATCAGTGGGGAGCCGGAAGACTAGCCAATCATTTCCCGCTTATGATTTGGTTGACTGGGTACATTGGTTTTGTCTTGTCTTGGACTAATGAAGCGAGCAGCAACAACTCGCAACCAGTGTTCTGACGGATGTGCAAGCACCCAAGACTTAAAACACCTTTTTATCCAGTTGTGGCCATGCCCGATGAAGTCCATGACTAACAAACAAATCCAAGCGTTCTAGTACAATTCAAGCAAAACGATCATCGAGCAGTTTGTCTATTTACAATATGCTATATATGATGTATCTATTATCATAATGGCATTTAATTAATGTGGGCAAGATCGGGAATTCTTCTTGCACACATAGATGATAGAAATAGAACAATAGGTTATATGTTACTAGGAACAAATAAATTGGGTTTTATGGTTTGGAATTGCATCGCTAAATCGAATATTAATGTTAAAGTATTTTGGTGGTGTTTCAAAATCTTTAATCGGGTAATTTATAGAAGAAAAAAAGGGACTAATATGCTTTTTCTGTATGAAGAAGGTCTAAAAAAAGACGTAATAAAACGTACTAAAGTCCTTCCTTATACGGATAAGGAATCACCACATTGTTTTTTGAAATGATACAACTCATTGTGAAAAAAAATATGTAAATTGACTGTTAAAAATGATTGATAGCTATTTGTTATTTGGCTACCACATACAACATTTTTTTGTCAATTGGAACTCCTTTGACAAAAATTAACTACTAAATTATCGTGTATGCAAACTTACTCACGATAGTAAAAGTTGATGTTGATCATACTTGCTACTCCTAACGTATTTGATGTTGATTGTAATTGTCACTAATGATTAATGAACCAAGTTGTTACTAATCACAGTTACTACTCATGATCAGTTCTCATGCAACCCCCATCAATAATGCGAATTTAAAGCAATTTTTTAAATACTTCTCAACATGGTAATCGAAAAAAGGTTAACCACTCTAGTCTTTTTCAACTATCAAATGTCTAAGCAAATAAAACTTTACTTGATCCAACATACGTCTAAGCAAATAAATAAATGTTCAATACAAAACCTTAATATATAATGTAGAATGTGAGAATCACATAATTTGGTTATTTAACCGCTAAACCCCACATTATCTGACAAACATAACCTTAAATTACTTATGCAGTTTTTACATTTTTCTATATTATATTATTTATGAATTAAACATTCTTATCTACTATATATCTTATTATTTATGAAAGCTTTTATTGTGAAACATCATAAAAGGAGACCAAAATCTCTTTAATGTGATTCCACCCAAACACTTAATTATCTATTCTAATCAAAGTGAGAATTTAGAGCCGTTATGAGATAGATTACAATCCGCTAAATGAGGCGCTCCTTCATGGACCAATTATAAAAAATATAATTTGTAGAAATAGTCCTTTATCTTTTACATTTCTATTTATAAGACCCTCAGCAAACAGCAATCCATGAAGTAATTAAAAACACACTCTAGCCCTTCAACTTTTATTTCCTTCTAATTCCTCCCTTCAAATTCTTTTTATTTCTACAAAATATAATGATGATAATCTAAAATGCGTTTTCTATGTCTCAAGAGAAACTTTAAAATAGCTATAAAACATATATTTTCAAAACCTCTCACATATGATTTCCCGTGTCTTTCTCTATACATATATAATTTAACTAACATGTTTTTATGTTTTTATTTGATTGTTTAAATTAGGGATGGAAAATTGGATAGTGTGTTTTTAAGTGACTTCTCTAAAATGTTGGGTTGGACTTCTGCAATCATGGGTTAGGCTGGGCTTGTGCAATCTAAATTAGGGGTGTGTACGGTTCGGTTCGGTTCGGTTATTAGCATTAACCCAACCTAACCGGTCGGTTATCGGTTCGGTTAATTTCGGTTAATAACCTGTATCAAGCTTTGCCTAAAATTTTACTTAAAAATACAAGAAATGAATGTTTAAATACATGAAATGAATGCATGACTACATAAAATGAAGGTATAAATATATGAAATTGAGATATTAGTACATGAAATGAAGATATAAATATATGAAAATAATAGTATTAAACTATTAATACATGTAATACATGAAATAGAGAGAAAAAAACTTGAAAATATTAAAAAATGAAGAGTTCGGTTCGGTTAATTTCGGTTTTCGGTTATATCGGTTCGGTTTCGTCGTTTTTCGGTTCGGTTTCAGTTAACGATTTGGTTATTGCTCACCCCTAATCTAAATATCCAATCGGCTTTTGCTGGAAAAAATAAAAAGCACGAGTTGGAAATTTGGAATTGAGATTTTTTTTTTCTTAAACACCCGTAAACTTTTTGTTTTTTAAAGTAGTTAATGGCTGTTTTTTAAAGTAGTTAATGGCTGTTTTTTAATTAGTTAACCGTTGTTTTGTTTTAATTTTCAGAATGGAGGTTGGCGTCACTTCCGATCCGTTATGGGGGGTTGGGTCTCTGTTCGGCCGAAGATGTATCTACATATGCTTTTGTGGCTTCGAGAGCACAGTCGTGGTGTTTGCAAGACCATATTCTTCGGGGTTGTGATATTTATGGGTTGGACTCTGATTATGGGTGTGCGATGGATCGTTTACGTACTTCACTTCCAGATTTTGATCTTAGCGGGTTCTCTAATAAGGACACCGCCCCCCCTAAAGCCCAACATGTTGTGGCGAGTGCCTTATTTAGTGGAATCGTCAAGAGTTTAGAAGTGAAGTTTGATCTATCCCCTCGCCAAAAGGCGGTGTTTGAATGCCTTCGGGCTCCTCGGGCTCAAGATTTTCTAACGGCTATCCCCATTGAAGGATTAGGCCAACGTATGTCGGGTTTGGAGTATCGGGCTATCCTTAAGTACCGGTTAATGATCCCTATGTTCCCGACGGATAAGCCTTGCCCAATTTGTCGCAAGGTCTGTTTGGATTCTTTTGGTGACCATGCGGTGCATTGCAAAGAATTGCCTGGCTTTAAATACAGACATGATCTGGTTAGGGATGTTCTGTGTGATGTTCTTAAACGGGCAGGGATTTCTGCTAAAAAGGAGGCCCATGTTAACTTTCTCACGGATCCTATTGAAGGGAGGTCTACTTTACGACCAGCTGATATTCTTGTGTTCGGGTGGGCAGGGGGGAAACACGCCTGTGTGGATCTTACAGGAGTGTCTCCTCTTGTTGGGCTCAGGGACCGTGGGTTTGTTGTGGGTCAGGCTGCGTTGAAGGCTGAATCGGGCAAAGTTGTTAAACACGAGAAAGCTTGTTTAGATAATCAACATGTCTTTCTACCATTTGCCTTTGATACATTTGGTTTTCTGGCTCCAGAGGCTGTGAAATTTTTGAGTAGGGTTCAGCGCGTCGTACACGGAACCTCTTCAGCTTCTAGGTCCCAAAGCTTCGTTTTTAGCAGGATTGGCTTTGCTGTTCAAAAGGGGGTTGCGGCGCAGCTTGTTGCCCGTTTGCCTGCCACTTTATTGTAATCGTTTAATAGTAAATTATATAAAACTTTTAAAAAAAAAAAAATTCAGAAAGAAAGAGAGAAAGAAAATGCGAACTGAAATAGCAATAAGAAACGTACAGACAAAAAATATCACTAAACTTGAAAAGAAAAATAAAAAATCTCGTGGCACATGCACATGTTGTCGTGGATCACAGGTCCCGTGGAGTTAAGAAAAAGGTTTGCACTCATGTGGCATTCATCCTTACGTGACAGTAATATCGGCTGAATTTAAAATTATCACTATCATTATCATTACTATATTAATGCATTAAAGAGGGTCAAATTAAGACGCTAGAATTTTAAGGGATTTACATCACCCAAAGCATTATGTACAACCAATAAAACATGTAGTATATGGGCAATGTTGTCCACTACAAAATATATTCTTACGTAAATTCGTAAATTCAGATTGTTGGAAAATAGTTACAATCTTGGCCCTCAAACTTTACTAATTTTTTGTAAATTTACAAAAAAGTTACAGCTTTTATCCCTCATGTATTTGAAAAGTTTATATATTTTCTTTTATTCTTCTATATCACTAAATATATTACGTTTACAAGAAAACTGAGCTTACCAATGCATCGTACTTATTTTTTTCGACGTTTCGACATAAAATTTATACAATACCGAGGTACATATTATAATGTACAAGTCACTAAAGAATTAATGTACAACTCAAATATGTAATTATAAATTAATAAAATGTTCAAACACATAAATATTTATTAAAGTGCAACCACCCATGTTCATTTTTAGTTTATAAATTCTGAATTTACAAATTCAGTCCTCCCACTACAAAATATGTTAATTCGAAAATTCAAATTGTTTTAAACAGTTACAATTTTGGCCCTCAAACTTTACTAACTTTTTGTAAATTTACAAAATTGTTACAACTTTTACCCCTCATGTATTTGAAAAGTTTATATATTTTCTTGTATTCTTCTATATCTTTAAATATATTACATTTACAAGAAAACTGAGCTTACCAATACATCGTACTTATTTTTTTCGACGTTTCGACATAAAATTTATACAATACCAACAACATATTACAATGTACAAGTCACTAAAGCATTAATGTACAACTCAAGTATGCAATTATAAATCAAGAAAATATTTAAACACGTAAGCATCCATTAAAGTACAACCATCCATGTTCATTTTTAGTTTATAAATTCTGAATTTACAAATTCAGTCCTTCCACTACAAAATATGTTTATCCGAAAATTTAAATTGTTAGAAAACAGTTACATTTTGTCCCTCAAACTTTACTAACTTTTTGTAAATTTACAAAATTGTTACAACTTTTATCCCTCATGTATTTGAAAAGTTTATATATTTTCCTGTATTCTTTTATACTATATATAATACATCAAAGAGGGGTAAATTAAGACACAAGTTTTTAAGTAATTTACAAGTTTTAATGCATATGGTACATGCACACAAAGGGGTAAAGTAGTCTTTTCAACATAATTAACCCACGTTCATTTAGTTTTAATAAATATAATTACAATTACAGTACCCTTTACTCAAATTTTGTAATTCAAGAACTACTTGCAACTTTGAACTTTCATGTTTACCCACTTTTAACTCAACTTTATACTTTTTTTATTTTAATCTAATATGTTTTACAAAAATATGATTTAAAAAAATCCGAGCATACCTATTTAAACGGGCTTATTTTTGTCTATGTTCCAATAAATTTTTTTTTTCAAATCAGATGAACGGTTTGAAAGGTACAAGTTATTACTGCATAAATATATGCATGAATGTACAAGTTTTTTAAACATAAATAGTTACAATTTCATCTCATTAGTTACATATATAACCCTTTATCTATTTGATAACAAATATAAATAAGCTTGTTACAATTAAAAAAAAGTTCACTTATTAAATATTATATTATTTAATGTACAACTTTGACCCCTCGTGTATATCCAAATTACTCAACTTTATTCTTTTTTTTATATTCATTTTATATGTTTTACAAAAATATAACTAATAATACTCAACTTATATAAATATCAAAATAATCAAGACAATCTCGACTTTAAGATTTCAGCTTTAGTTTAGAGCTGAGCTGAGTCGGCTTGATGTAAAGTTCGAGTCAAGCTAGCCTTGGCTCGCTAACAACCTTAACTAAAAATGTTATTCCCGTTACATCGTGCGGCACTCGACTAATTATTTTTATAAAGGTCAAAGAAAAAAAGTAAGGTAATTCATGCAAGAGTCATTTCCAAAATATGATGAGATAGTTAATGTGTAAAATAGGAGGTTATGGATTTAAATTCTGTAGAGTGTAAGAGTTTACTCGTTAAAAAGTAAGGTAACTCATGCAAGAGTGTTACTATATACACCTTATTGTCACGGAGTTACCTCTCAGACTCTATGTGGCGCTCGAAGGCTAGTCAATGGGTACGCTCATGATCAGGGTCTGCTAGTTTCGTCCTGCCTTGGACTCATCAGGCGAGCGACAACAGCTCGCAACCAGCGATGCGTTTGTCGTGCAAGCACAACTAGGCATGTGCGCCTTCCTTCCCGCTGAGGCCGCGTCCAATGAAGTCTGGGACAAGCCAACAAACCTAAGCGTTTCAACACAAATCAAGCATCTTGATCTTCAAATATTTGGTCCGTGACATTATGATGTAAGAGGCGTCTTCAATTTTACAAATCAGTTTTTTCGGTTTACTCAGCAACACCGCTATTATCGTCTTGGTTTCGGCTTTGAATTTCGGTATCATGAAATCAAATGGAAAAAGGTTTGTGAAGGTGTACATATGATTTCAACATTGTTTATTTGACATTATAAACTAGTAATTTTTTAACTAAAATTAATTGTAATATATTTTCTTTGTTTTAAGCCAATTTTCATAGTTAGCAATCCCTTCGTATTATATAACAGTTTTAATCGTTTAGTTAAAGGATTTATATTATTTTTCAAATGTTCAAAAATACTTTTAAATAAATGTAGTTGAAAACATTGTTTTATGGTCGGTCGTAGAAGCCACAAGATATTCACGTTTCATTTAAGTATTTGTAATTAGATCATTATGCCAAAATACTTTTGTTTGGTTTATTGTTATCATAATTATCTACATTATATATGAGTTATTATGTTTGTATTGTTATACCCGTTTTTTACGTGTCCCATACCCTGGATTTTTATACATTCTCGAGGACCGCCCTGCATTATATCTTGGTGCTTGAACGGTTTCTTTAACCGACCGAAAACAAATAAAAAAGCGTAATAAAGCCGGCCATGTTGACAACATGGTCCCATGGCACTAAAAGCAGCAGCTTGATATTAATCTAGTTAATGGCATGTGACCAACTATCCATCGATGACAACACGTCACATTAAATTCAATACAATTTGTGTACACCAATTCCTTATCTATCTTCCATTAGCTTAAATCTACTAGTCACTTTTTCCTACTATATAAACCAATTCAATCTTCACATAATATCATCCCATTATCTCCCAGAAATCAAATAATTATAACAATAATTATTAACATGAATTCCATCTTCAAAGCTAGCCAATCTTTGAATTTCAACTCCAAGTATCCTGCTTCTCCTGGTGGTACGATTCAAGATGACCAAAAGAAGGTGAAGCATGAGAAGAATGGTAGCACCACGGCCGGTGGCCCGAGCAAGAGAGGTGTTTCGGCACGGTGGGCACCGGAGTTTGATGGGCTTAACTGCTTTGAGTCAATGGTGTTTAAGTAATTAAGATGCTTTGTTTTGAGTATCTAAAGAAGTTTTGTATTTGAGTAAGAATATTGGTTTTTGCGTAAGATTATTGGTCTAAGTTATTATTTATGTGTATAAAAATGTGTTTGTTTCATATATAACATCATGATCTTATTGGACATAGGGTTTATATTTCTCTTTGAGTCAAAGATATGATGCAAATAAAATTAACCTATTATATATACAAATAACTAAAAGTATTTATTATTATTTTACAGTTTTAAACTAAAGTAATTACACTGCAAGAGATAGAATAATAATTAATGTTGTAGTTCACAAATTGTAGTGTAACAATAATTACCCTAATGTTAATATAACTACTCTAGTTATTTGTACGTTTCGCATGTTAAAAGTTTTTTGTATTTGATCCAAACACTTTCTTTTAGGGTCTACGACTGTAGTTACCGTAACACTTGCATGGGCATAAACTTAAAAAATTATTTTATGTTCTATTTCGTAATCATAATCTAGCTAATATATATCCGTGCAGAAAAATTCCGGCGTATCCATCGGCTCCTTATTTATTAAAAGCATCTTCAATAATGATTCCACACCGGGAAAGACCTTTTTGTTCTATCACGGACATTTTTTTTTCTTTTCCAGACTCGGTTTATACTTAAACTGTCACGTAGTGCCACATAAATATTTCTTCTTGCAATTTTTTTTATGTTTTTTTTCTAGTAGATCTCACTTTTAAACTAATATTTCTTCAACTAAACAATTAGTTTTGATGAAGTATATATGTATCTTTCAATATTATTCGAGTATGTATAATAAAATATAGCTTTATATATTTGCATAATTCACTAATTTAAAAAACTCAACAAAGCATAATATTGAAATTTAGAGGTAATCTTGAATTATGATAACGTTCAAAACAACTTAGTTTTGTTTTAAAATTTTAAATTATAACTAAATAAAAATGCTTTGTTCGAAAAAGGAAAAGTTAATAAGTCGATTGGGGCCCGTAGCCGAAAACAGACTCGCAAAATACTACCGAATCAGTACTTTGGATTCTCTTCTTTCATTCTCGCTATTTAAAGCCCATCGATATTTATTATAAAACTTTGAAATGGGCCCCTTAGAAATTAGCAGAAAAAAACTTCCGTATTCAAAGCCCGTCATTTAATTATTAATTGTATTAAAAATGGGCCCATATGAATTGACAGAACAAAATTTCCCTTTTTACTATCAATTAAATCCCTTCAATGTTTATTAATACAGTTAAAAGAGGGGACACTAGATACATTTGTGTCATTTATACATCTCTTGTATCTAACGTATGCTCTTCATATGCCTTGGAAGTTAGGATCTTAATTATTTTGGAACTAGTGAGCATGGTTGGTTGGTTGTTTATGTATCGGCATTCGTTATGGTATAGTGAGTGTGAGCAAAGAGTGACTACGTAGATGCCATCTAGACAAGGCTGGTGGTTACACTTACACTTACACTTACTAAGGAATGTAAAGATTTACCGAGTGTGAATTATTTTATATTAAAAAAGTGAAACACTAATAAAACGTACCAACTTTTCCTCCCACGCTCGTGAGTCCACTCACGATGGTTGCTCACGAGTCATGCCCACTCTCACGATTCCATTATAGATGACCTTAGCCAAATCAAGAAAATAAAATTTCCCTGTTATTTCAGCAGCATGAGAAGGATCATTTAAAATAAATTACATGAATACCACTATAACGTCACTCATTATCATGATCATAAGCTGCAACATGAACCTATCAGAAAATATAGAAGAAAAAAAAAAGTAAAACAAATTACAATCATATTCCCAAGTCAGAACATGAGTATACCATCCAACCCACAATTCACAATCTTCTTCCCATTTTTGCAAATCTTCTTGCAACTCCAAATATGACTGCTTTTGTCAACAGCCCCCTATCAATGGTGCAAGCAAGTGCAATGGCCCCACCAACAACCAAAAGCTTTGGAACATTCTTGCCCGGTTTCTCATCGTTTGCGGTTTGTTCAGATGTTTCAATTTCCTGTGACTCATTTGATGTGTTTTCCAGGTATTTTATACGCTCGGTGCTAACTTTTGAATGGACATGCGCCATGTAAGCACAATGAGATAAAGGCGACCCCGACCCCATCTCTTTTTGGTACCAACGAAGACCCCGGTCAATCTTTTTAACGGCTCCCCACATTCCTTGACGAACACCGAGCTTTGCAACCTCCCATGGGATTCCCATGTCTTCATGATGAAATAATAATACTTCACATGCGCTCATTTGTCCATCACCTTTCCTTGATTCAACTGGTGGTTATTGATTAATTAGTTAAGGGGTAAATACGTAATTTTAATGAGCCGAATGTTAAACATGAGGTGGTTAAATTACCTGCACGAATCGACCAACTTGAATAGTACAAGTCAACGCGTCTTGGTTTACTGCGGCGTGGTATAGATGGATATTGTACACCCTGAAAAAAGTATAATCTTAATTTTAAGTGGTGTAATTATACAAAAGCAATTTATGTACAAGTGTTTATGTGGTTCTCGCAATTCTATGCTTGAAAATGGTATTGTATTGAACGACTCTCTAATTATATATTGTATCATAGTTAAATGAAAAGATACAAGTGTTTGTGTGGTTCTTGCAGTGCATGCTTAAAATTGGTTTTATATCTCAAATTATATATTAGAAACAAAACTCTAATAATCATGAAGTAACCATGCCTAAACTATGTAACTATAATTAGAGTTTTATATAAATAACATAATACATATTATTTAGTTAGTTTTGTCATAATTATCTATATAATAAATAACTAAATTTTATTATTACTATTGTCTTCTTGTTGGCTTTGATTTCCTTATCCACACTTTGTTACCTCGTTTACTACACTCTTCTTGTTTGTTTTACTGAGTACGTTTGTTTGTTCGTTTATCTCGTCAAACAACAAGTTCAGGCAAAATAATTTCCAATCCTAACCGGGAGCCTATTGTTTGGATAAAAAGTTCTTTCGAAAATCTAAATTAGATCATCCCTCGCTCAATATTACTTGGTGTTCACTTGACTTCCCGAGTTCCTATTTATGGCAATCTCATAGAAATAAATAACAAAGTTATCAGAAGCATCAAAAGTATCTTAGATTCCTTACCTTTGTAACACAGTAGTAAGTTTTCGCTGATTCCCATATTCTACGGCCAATTATGTACTCTCTGTCGCTACAGAAAAAGGGGAACTGCAACACCAATTATAAGCTATTTAGCAAACACACTAAAATTCTAAAATCATATCAACATGAAAACACAGCGCATACCTTACGAACCCACTTAACCACCATGGTTCCATTCTTCGGGCACTCTTCTATGGTCTCGGCTTCTAATAACATATCATCCCATTTCAATCTAAACTCATCATCCCAAAAGAAATCCCTCATCATTTCAGGACTCATATCTTCATAAACAGTCCGAGACCGGTATTGTGGAGGTCCAGTCTTGAAAACCACATACCAAAACATAATTAATCACATTATTCACTTCTTCAAGTACCATAATAATAAAAAAACTAAACTGAAGTTACCTCAGGCTCTCTCTTCCAAGCTTGATAACTCATGTTAGAAGTTGACCTATCCATCACCTTATTCCAAACAGGTCCTCCATCTTTCTCTGTTACAAGCTTGCATATATGCTTCAAATCACATTCCCTAACAAAATTCTTGTTTTCCCCATCCAACTTTAACAATCTAAACACATTAAATCAAATTCAATCACTTAATTCAACATTGACACACAAAAACACTTATCTTTAACCAATGTTGCTCAAATTCAAGATTAAACACATTAAAACAAATTCAACCACTCAACTCAACATTAAAGAAAACAAATTTATCTTTAACTAATTTTGCTCAAGTTCAAAATTAAATACATTAAATCAAATTCAACATTATCTTTGTCCTTCTAACAAAAAAAAAAATCTTTAACCAAAATTGCTCAAATTTAAGATTAAACACATTAAATCAAATTCAACTTTATCTTTACCCTTCTTAAAAGGAAAAAAAAATTATCTTTAATTAAATTTGCTCAAATTCAAGATTAAACACATTAAATCAAATTTAACCACTCAATTGAACATTATCTTTACCCTCCTTACAAAAAAAAATAAAATTTAACCAATTTTACTAAAAATTAAGATTACACACATTTACCAACTTTGCTCAAATTCAAGATTACACTTCAACCTTATCTTATCCTTTCCCAAAAAAAAATTAATAAAATAAATTTTGCTCAATTAGGATTAAACACATTAACCATTTTTTGCTCAAATTCAAGCTTAAGCACATTAAATCAAATTCAACCTTATCTTATCCTTTCTCACCAAAAAAAAATAATAAAATAAAAAAACATATCTTTAACCAATGTTGCTAAAACTGATTCAAGATTCACCTGTTGTCAGTATACGACGACGACGACCCGGATGAGTCATCCTGCACCGACCCATTACCCGAACCCGTGAATAAACAACTGGGTAATTGCGACTTCAACGAATTAAAGGTCGGAATCGAAGATACAAAATCCATTGACGGGTAATTAATATTATTAGTGGGAACCGCAAGGTTATTAATAGCCGAATTAGCCCACGTGGGTCGCCAAAGCCAGCCCACCAAAACCCCAAAGAGAACCGCAATCCAGAGGGGTGCGACAAAGACCATGAGATCCGGCAAGGCGTACCATAAACTGGGTCCTTGTAAGATGGTCAATAGTGCCTCGACCACAGCCATGGTGGGTGGGTGAAATGAAACCCAGTTGACAAAGAGGGTTTGGTGGGTAAGTGTTGTTTATTAATAATAATAATAATATTATTATGATTGGGTGGTGAATGGTAAGAGGACAAGGAGAGTGGATTAGAGGATGAGAATGAAGATAAGGAGTGGAAGTGGTGGATAATGGACTAGCTGATTTTCTGTGGGGCCCGCACTGTTGGTTGTTTTCTGTGGTGTGGAATAATAATAATATCTCTCCGGTGACCGGAGATTAAAGATCGGAGATTATTGGGTAATGGATTGATGAGTGAATGAACGAATGAATGATAATAAGGTTGACGTGGTTATTTATTGGTTGGTTTGGTCATTGCGGCCGCGTTCTTCTTCACTTCTCGTTTTCCACGTTCTATTTCAACTTTCAAGTACCAATTTCATTTTAAGTTTTCTCTAGTCTAGACTAGAAAAAATGGGATGCGTTATTCATACATTCTTTATAGGATGTATGTATAGATATGGTGTGTAAATAATTAAAAAGGGTGCATGAATAACCATTGTCGAAAAAATATAGAGTGTTTTAAGTTTGTTTCTTAGGTTACTTAGGCTAAAGGTTTGGTTCATTTAAGTCTTTCATTCTTATTTCTTGTGTTTGTTTTTTACTCATTATTTAACGTTATCCTTTAATTAGATGGTTTGCTATGGGCGATAAAGATAAGGAATTTGGGGCGGTATTAAAGGGGTGTTGGGGGGGGGGGGTTGTGGGCCCCTCTACTTTTCACTCTCTTTTTCACACGCATAGATATATATATATATATATATATATATATATATATATATATATATATATATAATGTGGCGGTAAAGAGGCTTTAAACCAAAGCATGACGTTATTGAAAAGAGTTCAAAGCCCCGTTTCTTACGTGGCGATGATGCAGATGGGCTTTAAAGCCCCTCCATAGTGAATATTCTTAGGGGTATGGATCATTCCCTTTAGAGATTGATGATGCTTTTAACTTTCATTTTCGTTATCAAGAGTAATTTTAATATGATAGATCGTTGTATATTTATACTTGATTCACTCGATTCATCTCACAATAATGATTTCAAATGAAATGAGAAAACGTACAAGTGAAATCAAGTATAAAGTAAGGGTAAATCTATAACGATTATGCTACATGGTTTACCCTTATCATCAGTGTCACTCATCATCGCCTCAATGGTCAAAGTTTAGATTACTAAATGCAATTTGATTTTAGTTAAAACTAATGGGTTTTTTCTACTAAGATTTTAAATAAAGTTTTGTCTTTCCACGTGTTTAAAAAAAGTTATTTATTTGCTTTTTGAATGGAGAACACACATACTCCCTAAAAGGAGAAAACTTACTCGTGCGCTTTATGGGGTGGGACTCGCGTCACTTTAGTGGAGATAAACATCCAATGCTACTAGGCAAGGAGGCCATTGACGAGCGTTTTAGTTATTTGAATTAGAATATGAAAAGAAGAAAATACAAATTGTATCGAGTTGGAATAATAATATATATGAATTCGAGTTTTGATATTTGATCTGGGCTTATATCCAGACCGAATTCTAAATTCATGTTTGGTCATCATGATGTTTTGTATAATGTCGATGGGTAATTTATTATTAGAAAATAAAGCATAAATCTTTCAAGTGGCTTAACTTGAACATAGAAGGCCAGTGTCTTCTAATAAAATAGGTTTGTTTTTGGAGTGTGTACATTGTATATGTGTGTGAGAAAGAGATAAGTTTATTTATTTATTTTTATTTTTTTAATCTATGACAGTAAAAATAGCCAAAAAAAAAACTTATGGATCTCATTTAACTTCAAAAACGTCATAATGTATTTCATGTGTGCTATTTATTTTCAAGTGTACCTATAACATCTATAATTTATGAAAATATTTCATGTATGCTGTTTATTTTCTTGATTAGTCACAATAATCTCGAAAGCTACCTATTCATTGTAAAACATCCCAAATTTCAGTATTTTTGTATATAATATAGTTATATGAGAAATTAAGGCAGAGGTTTAAAAAGTTGTTAAAATAGATCTTGAAATAGTACAGTTCCGTGTGTGTATTTATTATACTAGTTGCAATATTTTATGAAAAATATTGGGTATTGGGTATTAAATATTTACACGTGAAGAAGGTTATATTTTATTAAAATAACTTGAAAGTCCTATAATTCAAGAAGTAAAACGTGTATAGATGCTAAGTTTAATTCATGAATGCCTAAGTTGGGATTTCGTATCAATGATATTATAACCTAGGATTTGTACGTTGTTGAAATGAGCTACATGATATGCTCATATATTGATTAGACTATGTTGATAATACCTAAAGACTCAATTGTTGATGAAGATTGAAGATGAAGTCATGTGTAGTGTTCCATGCTTAAAAAGAACAGGTGAAAATTGTCTTAATGAATTAATGATGATGCTTAAAGTTAAAATGTCTTGTCATGGTTGGTTATACCAAATGAAACACTAGGTTAACTATTTGAGTAGTATTAGTTACAAGTTTACTCGTGTAGAAATTGGGGCTTTTGAGGTAAATTGAAATAAATGATTCTATAATTTGTGTATTGGCTGATAATAATTCAATCTTAAATTTTTTTGTCAGTGGTCTAACCTTTCAATTATTAATCTCTCAATGGAACTTCGTTAAAAAACATTTAACGCCGTTAAGTTTTTTTTCGAATTGCAAATTGATGTTTTAGGGCTTTTGATTGAAAGAAAAATACGAGTCTACTGGTGTAAAAGTTAGCTCGAAACGGTGATTCAATTTGCCTAATCCACAAACATTTAGTGTTTCACGAAAAACAAGCTTCAAATTATTCATTCTTCAAGGAATTTGAACATACATAACACTATTAAACATATGTTACGGGACGTTCACGAACATTGTTGAATGAGCGTTGTCTTTGTCCGTGTTCGTTCGTTAAGCTTACCGGACAATTTTTTTTGTCTGTATCCGGTTCGTTTATTAAACAAACAAACATAAATGAATTTCCTATCGAACAGACGGTTGATCGTCTGGTTCACTTACGACTCTAGTTTTTGGTTTTTAATAACTACACCAAATTAAAGCATTATTATAAAATCCATATTATCATGTCCTTCATCAGGCTATTGTTTGCTTTCAGTATCTCAAAATTAGAGATCTAATTATATAGGGAAGAAATTAGCATTCTTGTTTTGAACGTCAAGTTAGTTGTGTGGCTATGAAAAAAGTAAAATTTGTAGTCACAAGCAACATGTTCATTTTCCAACATTACACGCAGTGACTAAGTTTAGACGAAAACGCGTATAGTCGGATTTCAATAAACTTACACTACGTATAGAAAATTTCAAACGAAAATGTGAAATGTTACACTACTTAGCAATTAAAAAAACAGAAAGGGGGGGGGGGGGGGGACTGAAGCTTCGCCCATAATTACACACATTTTTTGTTTTGTAGTTAGAACATTCTCATCCATTATCCTATCTTAAAATCCAAAATTACATTAAAAATAAAATAAAGAATATTTTTCAATATATTTTCACTTTCATCTACTCACAACCATATTCAAAAAAAATTAAAAAAATTATGATGCTATAGGGACTTTTCAAATATATAAAAAAATGATAAAATTTTCTCTCTTTCACTCATAACATTTTAAACCACTTCCTATATTATAAAAACTTTGTTCACATAATTTAGTGGATGAATTGAAATGCTCTTATAGTGACTTGATTGGATATTGGTAGGTAATAAAAACACTAAATACCAACAAAGCAAAAACATTTATTATTTGAAGTGTATCAAGAAAACATAATAAAATAAAGACGATTTAAAAATATAGAAGAAAAATATTTTTTCCTTTACATGGTTCAAGTAACCAGGTGCATGCTTTCGAGTAATTGGGTCGGTCATCAATTCATCCCATATTCATATCATAAGTTGTAAATTTCTCTATCATGTTCATATTCGGTCTCATACCCAAATACCGTCTCAGATATTTTGAGTTTCGGGATATTCCCATCAATTTTGGCATCCATATTATTAACCCAATTTCACATGATTTACTGCATACAAAAGAATTAGATGTATTGTTGTAGTTAGCAAAATAAAACTAGCTTTTATTCCTCTCAAGTTTAGGTAAAGGCAGCTAATCGCCTAGACAATTTTATTTCTGTAATTTAAAGAAAATTCTCAATCATCAATTTTATATAATTTACTATAAAACGATTACAATAAAGTGGCAGGCAAACGGGCAACAAGCTGCGCCGCAACCCCCTTTTGAACAGCAAAGCCAATCCTGCTAAAAACGAAGCTTTGAGACCTAGAAGCTGAAGAGGTTCCGTGTACGACGCGCTGAACCCTACTCAAAAATTTCACAGCCTCTGGAGCCAGAAAACCAAATGTATCAAAGGCAAATGGTAGAAAGACCAAGCTGAAGTTAAATAATGAACTCGGAATCGGGTTTTAATCATTCGAAATTATCTAAACCATATTACGAGTTCATTTTTAATCGAATGCGGACATATGAATTTCAAACAACCCATTTATTTCTAATCGAAATACATAATATTTTTATAAAAAGTACAAATATTTTATGCTTAATATGTGTGTGTGTATACTAAATAATAACATGGATAATATATAAGGGTGAATGGAAATTAGAAAAGTGAAAAAAAATCAATAAAGGCGAAAGAATCCAGGTTTATGGAACAAAGCCACCAACACAGTTTATTTGGTGTGATAACGGAAAAACCTTAAGAGGAAACAAATTGTATTATCAAGTTCTCAAAGGATGAAATATGCAAAGGTTAAAACTTAACCGTAGCAATTAACTTTCCTTTTATATATGACGGTGAAATAGTTAGTTGACTTGAAGTTGTAGGAGACGAAGACATGTGTATCAAGTAGGGATGAGTAAACGCCAAATTATGGTTCCCATGTCGGTATCAAGTTTTTAAAAAGGTCAAGATTAGTACCGGTATTTACAATTTTTTTTATAAATGGTGTGTATATAAAAGTTATTTAAAAAATGGAATGGTTTGAGGGTTGTTACAAAAATGGTGTAGCACTGCAACTGTGGTTTGAAACCACGATTTGACTACTTTATCTATGAACGTGTCACATGAGCAGGGCCGTCTTTGAGGCATGGCAGGGTAGTCGACGGCCGCAGGCCCGACACCCCGCTAGGCCCGAATTGTTTTTTTTCAAAAAGAAAGTATATGCATTTTTATCAAAAACATATGCATAATCAATGTTTCAACACAATTACATAACCACTAGTTTGGTTTAATGGTAAAGGGGTATGACATCTAACCAAAAGGTTGTGAGTTCTAATCTTATTTGAGACAAATTTTAAGCTTATTTTTATACAAAAGTTTTTTACACAACTTAAATCATAATTAAATAAGCCCATTTATAATTAAATTGTTTAAACCCAACAAAATGTTTCTTTTACTTAAGGCCCAAAAAAAAGTTCGTATTTGGCCCAAAAGTTTTTTCGTCTTTTCGGAGCCGGCCCTGCACATGAGTATTTCAGAAAATAACACTTTTGATTAAAATAAGACAAGTTGTGGTTTGAAACCACAAATGACATCAAAAAGTTAAACCTGATGCCACTTCCAATTGTGTGGTGGTTTGCTACTCAAAGCCGTGGTTTGAAACCACGTTTTAACCCTTTTCATTTTTTTAAAATGCTGATAAGTATATATATGTTCACATGTGATTTTTTTATTATTACTTTTTTTGTGTGTTTTTAATCGACCGGTGGTTTCAAAACAAGGGTTTTTTTTCTCCTTCTCCAATTTAATTTAATATGTTCACACGTGATACTTCTTTTGCTTTTTTGTTCTTTGAGATGACATTTCAAAATAAATTAAATGTAATAGTGAAATATCATCTCAAAGAACAAAAACACAAAAGAAGTATCACGTGTGAACATACTAAATTAAATTGGAGAAGTAAGGGAAAAAACTAAACCTTGGTTAGAAACCATGGGTTGATATGTAACTACCTACTTTGATAATAATAATAAATAAAAGAATTTTGTCTATTAAATGAAGTGCTACTATTTAATTAAGATAAGTAATAGTAAGTTGAATTGTGGGCTTAGAAATAAAAGATGGAATAATAGATGGTGATGAGCCTTAAGTCCATGAGCTTAGGAGTATTTAAACTCCCATAAACCTCACTAAAACCCTAATTCCACCTTTGCCTCCAAGCACTCATAAACACACACAAACACTCCCTCTTCATATCCAGATCTAGATCCGAGCTAAAGAGGAATAGATTTCATGTTCTAGCATCATCGTCAAACAAGAAACACACATGGATCCACGTGTTGGTCCAAATCCGAACCAAACCGGAACCCAAAAAGGAATGTTCTTGGTGTAAATGTTAGGTTTTAGATGTCGGTTTGTCTTAAGATTTGATACTAAGGCAAATCGGTCATATCATGTAAGAAAAACCTAAAATTTTCCATAAATGGGTTGTTAGGTGCGATTTGGGACAAACGGGTGATGTTCGGACCATGTTAAGAAAAAAAATGAAGTTGTTATGGCCCAAAAATCGTTTTATCTACAAAACGGGCATAAGGGGGTGTAAGAAAACAATTAAAATAGAAAGATATGAAAAAACACTTTTTGAATTGAATTCTTGAGAATTTGATTTGTTTGAAGAAAACTTGATTCGATTCGTTTCAGAATTAGATTCGATTTGTTTAAGAATTCGATACGATTCGTTTCAGAATTCGACTCGATTCGTTTGAAAACTCAACTCGATTCATTTTAAGATGCATTTAATAGATGAATCCTCAGCCAGGGGCTCTCCCTTTGGACCCTGCTAGGGGCTTCCACCCCTAGGACTCCGCTGCTAGGGGTGCCGCCCCAGACCACAGTTCGTTAGGGGTTTCATTTACTTAGAATGTGATATAGTTAGGAGTAGTTACTTGATACTTATAATTGTTACACAATAAGTCGTGCAAAACTAAGGATGGGTGTTACATTTAACTCCGAGAGAAACATGACCCAGGTGGGTTTCTAGCATCTTTTCTCTGTTATGTTTTTCGGGGTTGTGTGCATACTTCTATGTGCTTAGTCAATACACTTACTTTAAGTGGTAAGTGTATGCTATATGAATGTCTATTAATGATACAGAAAGGGTTGAAAGTATGTATGTAGATGTATATGAATATATATATATATATATATATATATATATATATGTAACAAAATGTATTCATGGTTGTATGGTAAATAATGTATGGTTGAATGCTTAAAGGGTTGCAGACTCTATTACTATATACGAAGGTTAAAGGGTTGCAGACCCTAATAATATATGCGAAGGTTAAAGTGTTGCAGACCCTAATAATATCTATGAATGTTATAGGGCGAAACGCTCTTTAAAACATAGAATGATTATTAATGAAAGTAAGTTAAAAGAGCGAAAGTATAAAAGTATGAATGCATGCATTAAAGGAAGGTAAACATGTTAAGTATATTATGTATTTCTCGGATGCGTATATGTAAGTATGCGTTTGTAATGTCTGGTGCCTGATTAACTAGAACTCACTCAGCGTAGCTGACTTTTAGTATGCACACAGACAAATAGATTAAAACAGCTGGCTTGAAGGGGACGCATGACAATGGATTGACAAAGCTGACATCTTCAAAAGAAATTTTTGGCATTTTAATATGATGTTTTATATTATGTTTTAAGATAAGTGTTTGATTGCTATGTTGAGATTTGGATGATGGTTGAAGTATAATGTTTCCGAGAAAATTTTAATTCACTATGATATTAAAACTATGTTATGATTACTCAAACGATAATGTAGGGCATCGGGCTCGGGGCCTTACATGATTAAAAAAAAAAGCAAACAAAAAATCACATTTGAACGTATACACTTATTGGCATTTAAAAAAAGATTAGGATTAAAACTGTCACAACCCCCAATCCCTATACCCCGGGAGGGGAGCCATGAACGTTGAGCGGTGGTATCGGTGTTTATTAAGATAAATTTGCAGTGGAATATACGATCAGATTCGTAGTTAGAAAAAATTATCAATGTTATAAAAACACCATCATTCTTATTTCATAAACTGGGAATAAAACCCATTTTTATACAAACATAAGTTTTATAGGGATAAACCCTAATTTACAAAACACTTTTCTTTATTCTGGTGACAAGCCACATATTTAAGCAGGAAGCCCGCAAACATCATTCATTTGTCTCTAACAAGTCACCTGAAACATGTTTAAAATATTTGATCAGCAGAAAATACTGGTGAGAGCATTCACATATAAATGGCACATTTTACAGATACAACATTAAGATGTTTTTACATTTGTCTGCTTACAAATTACCGAAAAGTACTTGTCACTCGACAGTATCTATGACTGTGGTCATATTACTTATTGGCTAACACTTTTCCAGTAAGTAACGTGTAATAGCCCAGCAGGCAAGAATTGTATACAAAACCCCACAATACCAGCATTAATCATCCCGTAAGCGGTAAGCCTACAGAGACTTGATCACTGTAATGTACTTTAAAATCTTTTGAAATATATTTGAAAGTATTTGGATTATCTGTCATGAGTTTAATATGTTTTAAAAACCATCATGACAGTATTGAAAAATCAGTTGTTTCACGCAAATGTGAGTTGTACAAAGACTCGAATGTCTCACCTTGTAAGCTTATAATAAACGAGCGCTTCCTGGTATTAAACAACTATGTTAAACACAATGTAGCATATTTAAATCAGTATAAACCCAATAATTATAACGAAAATCAAAAGATTAGAAACTTCATACGATGACACAATGTCTTACCTTGTACATGCAGAGCTTTCACATTCTTGTATTGTGACACTCGTCAATTTCAGGTTAACTCCGTTAACTCAAACTCCGTCAATTCAAACTTAAGATCACTGGATAACGCACATCTCATTACATTTAAACTAAGGTTCTAAATGACGCTTGACAATTACTACATGTGTAGTCTTTCGGGAATTGCACCGAAACGCAAACGAGTTGACGCTAACCATTGGTGAATAAACGAAAAACATCAAAACAATAATTATGTGTTAGACTTATGTGTTATGTGATAACATTTTATAAAAACACTAACTCAAGATGCAAACAAGTTATTTTTGCTAGAAAAGTAATAAATTGAAGTTGAGGGGCCAAGGTGTAACATATTATTATTTATAATATCAATAAAACCCAAACTCTTTCCCCTCCCTCTCTCTCTAAACCCGACGGCCAGCCCCCCCTCCCCTCTCTTGCGATCGGCAGCCAACACACACACACACACACACATATCACCTTCGTTTGATCGTATCTTTCATAATCGGAGCATCCTACACTCGTTTCTAAGCATCTCTCACGTTTCTCTTGGTTGTTTCTGCGTTTTTAAGGTATAAACATGAAACCCTAACTATTGAATATCATGTATTAACTGTTTTATGATTGATTATTGCTAGAGGATGATTGATTATGTGTTAGTGATTGATATTGATGATCATATGTGGTTTTAAACGGTGAAAGATCTTTGAATCATTGATTGTTTGTAAACCCTAGAGGGTTACTACTGATTTCTATGATTAATTATGTGTATTACATGTTTTGAGTTATGTCGTATGCTTAGGATGCATGTTAGATGATTGTTTATGCTTGCTGAGTTTTGACAGCAGTGATTGTTAAACTTGAACGATGTGTAACTTGTTGAATATAAAAGCAAACTGAGCTAATTATGAGTCTACAAGGTAGTACTCTGAGTCTAGTTTTCATAAAGTCCAACCACGCCTAATTTGGAGGTGTTTTGGTTGGTCAAACGATTTAAATGTGATTAAAGGTCAAAACTGGTACTGGACAGATTGTAAGTTATGATTAGACAACTGTAACTAAATGTTAATGTGGAAATTGGTCGAGGTTGTTAACACTACAAGGTGCTATGTTGAGTCTAGTTTCTATAAAGTCCAAGCTAGTAATTTTTGGACAAGTAAAGGTTAACTTTTATTATTTTACAAAACTGAAGTGCAAATATGAATTGTGAGACCTGCTGTTAGGTTGTTTTGTAAATATCATAACTCATGAACTACAAGACCAAATGGGTTGGTTCCACTTCTGGAAGTTAACTTGTTGAGTTAAGAACCTAACCCAATTGGTCTTGCATTAATTGGATTTTCCATTTAACGGGAATAACAAATAACATTCTGTTGCGCATGATTTTGACTGCTGTGAGTTTGCTGTAATGTTTTGATCATTGTGAGAAATATATGTAGAATAAAAATACAATAAAATATGTTCTGAAAACCTAACTCATGTATGCTTTTGTGATGATTTTTGGTAAATTAATTGAGATGCTATGACCTGTTGGATAGAATAATCTTTCAAGTAGAATTCTGTATTGATGAAACTAGCTGCTAAACTTTGTGAAAATACATGAAACGTGCTAATTGCTAGATAATTGTTATGTTTTGACCAAATTGCTCTTGCGGGGAATTATTGCTAGAAATGTACACTATTAATACTTGACACGTAAATAATTGTTCACACATGTAACGTATCACAAATATGTTTGTTGAGACACATACGATTCACAAACGAAACACGAAACGTATCTTGTGCATAGGTATTATGTGCCGAGTCTAGAGACTCGATATTAGTTCCGACACTTAGAAAATCTCCTTGTTGTTTTAGAACGCTAGCGAGAGTTTTTCTGTGACGCGCATCACTTGGGTGACTTGTTTTTGGAATTCTTCGCAAACAGTGAGTTTCACTTTCCCCTTTTAAACTTTTTAAACGCTTTTCACTTGGGGGAGATAACATACTCCGTAAACGCTTTTAGATTTTGTTATGAAATTATATATCACTTGTAAAGGCTAAGTGGCAAACGAAATAACTGAAGTCCTACACATCGAACCGTTTAGTATTGGAAAATAGCGAGTCATTGTTGAGCAGTACTACTGGGTTTGACAAACCCCACCCAACGCTAAGCTCGACTGGAGGTCGAGTGGGTGTAATCTTGGCTAAACACATTACCATGGTCGGGATAGACCTGGTGGCAAGGCACATGATAAACAGTCAGCTTCGGTGTCGAACACTTAGTAATACTTGTTGTATAGGCTAGCTACCTATCGATATATAATTGATTTAACACTATCTGGTAACGCAAAACGCAAAACGCTAAACGCAAAACGCTGAACGCTTTATTTTATATAAACTTGTGAACTCACCAACCTCGTGTTGACACTTTTAGTATGTTATTCTCAGGTAGCCGAGGCGGGCGCGCGGTATAGGATCATGCATTACTTTGAACGCTTATGTTATGCAAACTCATTTTCAAACTGTTATTATTATTTGGGTTTTTAAGTCGTCCTGTGTGACGCAACTTTTGGTTAAAGGTTTTACGCTTCCGCACTTATTTACACTTAAACGTTTTCGTGGTTTGAAAACTTTATTTATGGTTTGATTATAATTAATGATTCCGATCATGTTAGTTCACACCCTCTGACGGTAAAACTCCGTTAATGGATTTTGAGGGTGTGACATGTATAAAATTTCTATCGATCGGAGAGGGTATCATTACGAACACTCGGGGGGTATTATACCAACTTCTAAATATAAGAAAAAGTGAGAGCGAAATCAGTTTTAGAACGAAGAATGTAGGTTGATTTTCCCTCCAATTTACAGTTGAAATTTGGTATGTTCGTGTAGCGCGAACCAACACCATCAATCACTTCGCGTCGCGGAAGCAATTATTGGGTTGTTGAGTTAGCCTTAGCTATGCCACGTTGCAGGCTACGTGTCATTATTGCGTGACTATCACGTCGCGTAGCAAGAAGGACAAAAAAGTTTCTGGATGACAGGTAGTGTTTCGCGTAGCGCGAAAGAACTTGAACGTATTTCTTCGCGTAGCGCGAATGAACAAGTTTTCAAAACCAATGAGGCGACTCTCAAGCGACGATGCGAGCTTTGCGAAGTGCAAAGTGCGCAATCAAAGCGCGACATTGCGCCCATCGCATTTCGCCTGAGCTCGTGCGCTTGCACGTCGGGTGTCTTGCACCCTCTGCTAGGACCATTGGGTGTGCTTTGTCTTATAAGAATATTATCATATAAACAAGCCTTCTTGTAAAGAGCTTTCTAGTTTTATAATCTAGCGATGTGAGACAAAAACTCACTTTCTTATTTATACCAAGACTGAAGGGTTCTATTTTCTTTCCTCCACCAATGTGGGATTCAATTCACTTTTTTATTTTCTTAATTTTTTCTTTTGTTTATATTATGGGTTGTTATAAAAACGTGGTTTCAAACCATTGTTTGAGTAGAAAAACCACCACACAATTGGAGGTGGCATTAGGTTTAACTTTTTGATGCAATCCGTGGTTTCAAACCACGACTTGCCTTATTTTAATCATGAAATACCCATCAGACTCGTTCATAGAGAAAGAAAAAACCCAAACCCTGGTTTGAAACCACGGTTACACCATATTTGTAACAACCCTCAAAACCATACCATTTATAAACAACTTTTACATAAACACAATTTGTGAAATTCTTTTTGGTATTTATCATATTTTTACCTAAAGTACCAGTACCAAACTGATCATTTTCGATGGGGGTACCAAGTTTATAAGAAATTCGGGATCAATACTAAACTCAACCTTAAGATCAAGTATCTTAGAAGCAATATTACGTAAAATTAGCATAAGATCATTTTTTTCTCAAATTAATGTCATTTTTTTTTCTTTTTCTTTTTATTACAGTTAACTACTCATAAGTCATAAATCCTCACCAACCCTGGCAACACCCTCGACCTACAAAAGGATTGAGCACATATTACATACTTAATATTTTTGGGTTTGGGTCAAATGCTCGTTAGTCTTAAACCAATGTATTTACATATCGGGTATGGACTTATAAATAATAGTTATTTTCCGAATATATCACTAAATGTAGTATACAACTAAATTTTTACTAATTTGTGATTTATTACAGCAGTGCATACTCTTTATTTTTATAATTATAACATATAATGTAGGACTTGTTAATAAATATGATAATTCTATTGTCTATTGTATTATCTTTATTGTATCATTTTCTATTAATTTTAACTGTTATACATCATTTTTTCCTGAAACCCGTGTAACACTAACCAAGACAACATCAAATATAGTAACGTATTAGTATATTGTTTATTTATTAGTTGTTTTAAACACTATTGTATAACGGATGTCTTTTAACAATGTATGATACGCTTATTGTTTTTCTATTTTGCTTAATTATTAAATAATAATTTTTTTCATCAGTTATTATATAGTATATGAGTCTAAATTAATAGTGTATTAGTGGATTATAAAACTTGAACACCATCATTGTATATATAATTTCTTCCTTCATGTTGTGGGACTAAGTTTGATTAGGTAATTGATCATGAGAAACAAAGTAGGCAAAGCCAAAAACGTACCATTTCAACCATAGAAATCCTTGATTAAATAATTGGCCATATTCATGTTTTTGCTATTTACATGTAACACACAAAAATCCAACCTGGCAAGCTTTGTGGTTCACAAATCACGACCGTGACAATAATTCAAAGAAACAAAAATATCAATTTCAATGGCGTTATGCATCACTCTTCCGCATGTCCTCTCATCTTTGATAAATAAACCTTTTTTTCTTATTTGAAATTTTAACAAAGTTTCATGTTTTTAGACCATGTGTAGTGGTGGCTTTGCCACCTGCGTTATGCCTCAAAACGTGGGGGGTACACCGACCCCCCCTGCGTTATGTTGAAGTGATTTTTGTAAGCGTTTTATATACAACGCTGAAACACCACCAAAAAACAAGGGTATAACTCTGGAAACACCGCCCCCCTCCAAGTTATGCCAACTTTATGACTACACTTGTTTTTTATACAAAACCATAACTCTGACTGGGCGCCACGTGGTGCATAACCCCTGGATGTGGAGCTTTACGACTACACATGGTCTTATATGTTAGTTTATCAACTTTGGTAATATAAACTTTTGTCACAAGTCTCTAGTCTTTTAAACTTTTGCCACAAAAATTTTAACTTTTACAACAAAACTTTTATACTTTCAATTTTGGTAATGAAGCTATTAGAAATTTTTTGATTTTCTACTTTAGCCACAATTCTTTTAACGTAATGAACCGACCGAATTTTAACTGTGTCCCTACTACAATGCGCGATAGCTTTCGAACAATCCACACACACTTCTAACTTTTTTACTTTCGTTGCGCAATCCGATTATAACGGAGAATAACTTCATGTCCAAAAGTTTAATCTATGTTGTTTCTAAATAATTTACAAATTTGTGATTTAAATATATATCAGCAAATTGTTCATTAAGATCGTACAAGTTACGTACCATTAGTATAAGCTAGAAGTGTTGTTGGTTAAATTGCAAATACGAAGAGCTTGGATTATTTAGAATCCAAATTTTTTAATAATATATAATATAATGAGTTACCAATAGTCCAACACTTGGATGGGAATTAATGAAAAAGGTGTTGAAGATGGGAAAAGAATTGACCGGTGGTATAAGTTGAGAGTTGTTGACTGGGATGGTCGGAGCAAGGGAAGATGTGACTACGGTAGAAACTGCTATAAAAGGGAGAAACCATAAAGTCAAATTTTAACTTAATAATTCTGATATATTAATAAATTTTAAATAAATAATAAACATTTTGTTATTTGTAATGTATATTTTATTTTCTTTTTTACATTTAATTTTGTTCATTTCTTTTAATAACGGACCTTATTTATTTTTATTATTTGACAAATCTCATGTAATACACATATATTATGTATTATTATGTAATATTGTGTAACATGATTACATGTTGTATGATGAGTAAAACTTATGTAAAGTGTTATAAATTTACCATATTTATAAATTAAAAGTTAAATGAGATTACATGTATAGTAGTATTTTTAAGTTTTTCCAAGTTTCCTTTAAGGGAGGTTTTGGGTTTCAAATATCTAGACCATCAAACTGATAATAGTTGAAATTTCGTCTCAGGGCTTAACCTCGTGTATTGATGATTGATAGACTCAACGACTTACGACGGAATAACATGGTTAAATTGTTGTTCATATTGAAAGGAATCGAGATTTATAATGAGTTGGTTAATGATGCTCGAACAGGTACTTTTTTTGAGCGCTTATTTATTTTCTATTGATCTATATGGATTGATTACAAGTTGAAATATGGTTAGGGCTCTTATGTGTCTTGAACTTATATTAAATGCGGTTAATCTCAATTTTGTAACATTTTTTTGATTTTTTTGATAGTCGTCAACTAAAAGGATCCATTTTCTCTATTTTTGTTATAGCTATTGCAGCTGCTGAAGCCGCTATTAGTATTTAACAAAACAATTATTTATACTCTAAATGAGTCATACTTACACTTTTCATAAGAATACCTTGAAAAGTTTAAACTCATTTTAGAATTGGTTTAAATAAATTTGGATTTAGTCGTTTATTAACTTATCTAAAAACGAAAGAGACGGAATAAATTAAAAACCATCCATAGCATATTCAATTTCATACGCAAAGACAAACTACAAAATTACATAAAATATCTTTTTACATTTATATAAAATTGCAGTTTCATCTTTTATTTTCAAAAATCATTAACATATGTTATTTTAACCTTTTATAACAGATTACTCTACCTTTACACTAAGTGTCGTTATAATCTTCAATTACCTTTAATAAAAATAATAATTTATTCTTATCCCAAAATGACCAAATCTATAATTTTAAAAAAGGTATGCGATATTTGGAAACTATCTTGGTTATCCAGACACCAATTGAGCCGTATACAACTCATAAAATCTTATACCAGTCGTAGAGATCAAGAATTATATCAGCTTGTGTTTATGTTCCTCGTATAGCTCTATACAAGTTTTGAAGCCCTATACGAGTATAGAGCTATAGTGCTACACAAATCTTGTTTTTTTCCAATAAGTTATCATAAGATCCATTATGGTAGCTGCTGTTTTATAATTTAATCTTACAAAAATTTATGAATTTTATATGACATGAATTCAAAATGATTTAAGTTAATAAATATTTTATTGAATTTTAGCCAAATAGTTGGTACTGAATAGTGATTGTAATCACAACGGTTGAGTTATGAATTATACGGCCTGAATAGGAACTATACGAGCCGAATAGTTCATAACTTATGAACTATGTGGACCGGATTAGGTTATAAACAACGATGGCTTTTATGGTTTGGTGTTGAAATTTTAGCAGAATTCTCGAGTTATGACTTATGAACTATGCGGGTCGTATTATACGATTCGTGTAGGCCGGTTTGATGTCCTATCATGTTCTATGAGTTGTGACGCCATATACGCCATATACGACTCGTATATGGCTATACTAAAGACTTTTACTCCATTCCCTCCGTAAATGTTTCAGGCACACATGGTTTATACGAGTCATATAGCCTTATGCGACTTATACCGACACCATGGGTGAATTTTACCCTTTTCATAACTGTTCTATTTTTATTTTTTACCTTTTAACACTTTATTTCCAGAAAAACTTTAAAAATTATATAAAACAGACAGATACCATGACCCCCTGGGTCCGACCAATTCATGATAAACGTTCTTTTTAATTTCTTTAACCATGAAAAAGAAATCTTGAAAATTTATTTCTTGTTTGAATATATTGCATAAGTCTATTTATTAACCTTCAAATAAATGGACCAGAAAGCAACTAAACCTCATCCATCACCGGCCTTTTGCCAACTTCTTTTTGTTATATGTTAGGCACATTTTTTACGTTTAAAACACATATTCAAAAACCATTTGAAAGCCTGAGAATCTTAAGTGGTGAGATACTATAAGTTGACATTTGTAACTTTCAAACATGTGATCATTTTTTATCAAGAAACGCATTTCCACCCAATAAATAACGATTTACAAACGTGTCAAAAGATTAATAATACATGATGATCTTGATGAGCTACGGTTTATGTGCAAAATCATTACTTTTTATGATCTACACCTGACCCGCGAACCGATTTGCCAAAAACGGGCTGGTGGTGATCATATGACTTTTCAAAGGGGAAGTCAAACAGTTAAGAGTTTAGAAACTGGTGTGCCAGATGGCGTCTTCACCTTCCCCGCAAAGCTTGTGTACTTCCTTCATTCTTTCGACTGATTTGCAGATGCCGCTGCAACTCCAATCAAATGAAGCGGCACATAAGTTCCCGGCTTGTGTTTTCCACTCGCAATCTGTTCGGTCAAAGTTAACAAAGTTGACTTCTAATCATAGTTTTTACTATTTAGTGAAAAAACCATTCAAAAAACATGAAATTTTCTTAGTGAAACAAACACGAAATAAAAATTGAGTTATAACATCATTTTCTTGAAAAAACACTCGTTTAGAAGTAATTATAAAAATATTTTACATTGAAAAATTTTATAACTCAATTTCTAATTAATAATTATTTCATGTTGAATGTCAAAACAAATTTGTTATTAAGACTAAAGTAGTATTAATAAATACATAATATATCTGAGAGGGGTAAAATGGTCATAAACATACCTGGGGGTGTTTGGCAGCAGAGGCTTCGATCGTCAATATGTTCAACATCAAGACCGATGAACCACGAGCCCAACGAAACATCTTCATTTGCGTACTTGTGAAGTATGTGACTAATAACAAACATCACATTAATTACATTAAAAATCAGAACAAAAGTAAGACAAAAATATCATGAATTTGACGTAAAATGCTAACCGATTAATTGAGATATAAGTGGCCAAATCTTTAGATATCGCATATATTTGTCCCGTTGCATGCCTAAAATATTTATTTCCATCTTCACCAAATTTCCAGTATTCAGGTTCATGATACTTCACGCCTCTGCAATAAATTTAAGTTTAATAGAATATAATAAATAAAAATATAGTATAATATAATATTACATATTCTTACTTTTGTGCAAGAACAGGTCCTGATTTCATACAACCGATATAAACACGCGGCTTTGAGCGATGACGGAGCAAGGTGGAGCCAATCATGCCTGAGCAAAATTTATTTTAATATTTTATCATATCAGTATTTTATAAGCTTAAATAACAGCTTATTATAAGAAGTACGAACCGAGATTGATGTGAACATCATCGTCTACTTTGATGTAGAAATCGGCATCCCACTTTGCAACAACTGTTGAGAAATAGGTTTGAGTTTTGGAAGATAACTCATGATATCCCTCTATGTGGTTCTGCAGTTTCAAAAAATTATGATATTATGTTAAACATATAAATAAATAAATATATATATTATTGTGTGTTGATAAAAAATATAGGTATGTATGTTTTCATGATTACAAAGTATGTAACATACCAGTCTTAGAAAATCCTTATGTTGTTCATCTTCAACATCAATTGCATGATCCAAATGCCCGCCCTGTGTTGCACTGAATATATTTTGACATTAGGGGGATAAACGGGTTAATAGCATAAAAAACCAACTTATTTTTCTAACTTTGCATGTGAAAGAAATTCAACCTAGTTTCGGTAGGCCTGTAAACAAATTGAATGACACGAAGGGCCTTGTTCTTGTTCGTTCATTTAACTTTAACCGGACAAACACGAACATTTAAAAGAACAGATTTTTTTGTTCGTTTTTGTATGTTAAGAGAATGAATGTGTTCATGTTTGTTTATGTTCGTTAGTTAATATTCTAAATGAACGGTTCACGAAGATAAACAAACACAAACATAAACCAACACGAGATAGAAGTAAGCATGAATATCCAAATTGAAGTCTAAAATAACATCATCATTACACCAAATATTTCAAAATTAAACAAATATTATCTTATTAAAGGGTTTTTAAATATGAATATTAAATCAATATTAGTAATAAACAAAGCTGAATGACTATTTATACGAATGAACTATAAAGAAACATAAACGAATGTGGACGACTGAACATAAACAAGTGTTTACTAACGTAAACGAACGAACTGGACATTTGTAAATGTTCGTTTCTTTAACTAGTTGAACAATAAATTGTGTTCATCTTTGTTCGTTTAATTAATTGAATGAAGATAAATGAACTTTCCGCTGAATGGTTCACTAAAAGTACCACAAGCAATGTTTTGGTATATCAACCTTTAATTAGTCTAAAATGAGTGTACTCGTGAATTTTTTTTTAATAATCGCTTGTTGCCTTTTAAATTGGTCCAAATAAGATGGTGTTGTATATTACTTCAACAAATTTTAAACAGTTTAAGCGGTAATAGGCCATTATTTTAATTCTTTCTACAAGTGTGTGCATTCTAAACACATTTAGATACTTAATTTGTACAAAAAAAGAGACTTTTTATGTTCCAAATAAGAAAGTCTGTTAGTTTACCCTTTTAGAATTGAGATGAACTCACCTATGTCCAATGACGAACCGTATTATAATCCCCTTCTCTTTCTCCAATCTCACTAGATCCTTTCCTGAAAGCATAAAAACATGAAATTGTATATACAATGTAAATAGATATACAACATAAGACGTGGCGCATCATCAAAAAATTTTAAAATATCAAAACCTTGTGGCATCCATGTTTGTCTAATGGAATCTCTTCTTTTCTGGCTGCTAAATGCAGTCATGATTCCCATGACAAAGAAGAACTTGCGGCCCTCATTTGATGTCTGGGATACGGGTCTTTTAGCAGATCGAGCGGAAGCTAGCTTTGTTTCCAGTGACGATATTGTTTTATCTAGATTCCTGAAAAGTTTTATGCATAAATGAGTAAAAGAAATGACATTTAGACAACATTTAGTTTTGGAATTTGGATACTATAAATTCAGATGGAAGCAAAGAGGGTACATGATGACATCATGCGTTCGTGACACTTGCGAGAAAATGTCTCCAGCTTCAACCGACGCATCACCCTGCAACAACTACTGTATGAGATTTAGAGGTTTAAGTATATTTATATAAAGTTATATTGATTACTCGCCTTTTTTTCACAGTTGGTGGCAGACTGAAGTAGTTCTTTTTGTTTCTCCAAGGGTGAAGTGACATCGTCCGTTTTTAAAGGAACCCGACTGATGCCGAATCTATAGCAATTAAATAAACAATAATATGAAGATTAAAAACAATGAAAATACACATATTTTTATGTATAAACTATGTTATAACATAAGATGTTGATACTTATACGGTCCAGCTTAAGAAAGGCTTGTGATGAAAACATACTTGCCCACAATGGAACCAATGCTTATATCCTAATATTGAGGAATGGGTTACTAAAGAAACATGTTTCAAGCTGAGAATATCTAAAGATAAACAATAAATATGTGGCTTAGACTAAGAATAAACACCAACTTTATAGTTATTTTAAGTGTTGAAAAGATATGAGTTTTGAACAAAGGCTTATTCCCAAGGAAAGCATTAGAATTGTACATCTTGGTTTTAAAACGCACGCATAATGCGTGATGCGCCTGATGCAATGTAAAGAATGCATTGCTGCACCTGGTGCGATGCGCTATGGTGTGCTTCACGTAAAGATATATGATGTGCGTAACATGATTTATAGGAGGAAAAGTTTGAATTTGCAACAAACATGTGCAGAACATTCGCGGATTGGATATCTGGATCAAACGCATCGGAGCGCATCACGCAATTTAAAACCAAGGTTTACGTATGAGCCAAACCCCAAGAGTGATTACTCAAACTCACATTATAAACATATTCAATCAACGAATAAAAGTGTGGGACTCATAAACATCTAAAGTAGGTACGGTAGCAGAGCTCCATTTGAAGTGAGGAGAGGGATATTGTGCATGAATAAGCTTTTACAATGCTCCTAAGAACCCAACAATATCTACATACTTATTGTGGTCTTGTGTGTTCCTTATCGAAGAACACCGAAAATTCCTAAGGGATTGATGCGACTATAGAATAACGAAAACAATGTACCATATAGTCTGTTATTGATCAACTATTCATAGAAATAATACAAAGGAATCCTAATCAAATTATATCTTCTAAGTAATGCTTTGCCCACAAGGACCTCACGCTTAACTGTTCTCTTCTCATCCACATCCAATGCACCCAAATGAGTAACCAAATATCTCTATTGTCCACGACTGATGCCTAGAGTGCTACATAGACACTGTCCCAAGAGGCATTAATATCTGACGGTAACTAAATCAATCTACTAATTAGGGAATTTGATGGATCACAATCCTTAAAGTAGTGTGATGATGTGGAAACTAAAGTACATGATTTGCACATTCCCTAAAAATATTAGTAGGAACTTATAATCAAAGACATCAACAGCTTACAAGATACAAAACAATTTTCACCACAAAATAAGTTGTTTTTAGGGGGGGCTATCTCATTATTAGCTCAAAATCTGAGTTAAACATACCTCCAAGATAGTGACCTTGAACCAATAAAACAGATGAAACATTCTATCAACAAAACAAAATAAGTGATTTCTTTTTGGTTGCGCAAGTGGAGCCTTACCAGAATGTCACCCAGCCTTTGGTTGCTACCACTTAAGCACGCTTAATCGTTCTCCTCTAGTGTGTTGGTGATTTTACTTGTAGACCAAATGAGAAGTCATAATAAACATCGATACGAGTTAGGAGGTGTGGAGTATACGCTCGTTCAATATTATTATGACTTCACTACTGAAGAACCTTTACGAAAGCTAGAGGGTTCCAAGGGGAAACACCCCTAGCTGGGTTCAAGCTGAAGGTAGCAAGTAGGTTACTAAAGGTCAGTAGCGACTTTATATTGCGATAGCAAATTAGTTCAGCAGTAGCTGCTTTGCCTATCGGTAGCCAAGTAGCTAAGTGGCAAACAAGATTCGGTAACATATTGTACTTCAGTAGCTACTGAGTTTGCTACCGAATGGAGTTCCTCATACTGATGTAACTGCAGCGGTTACACCCCAGCTACCATAACTGTTTATAAAACGTTGCGACATCTCGCCTCAACTGGTGTGATTGTTCGACACCTATCTAAATTCATACTTCGATTCTTCCAATTTCACATAAGAGAACTTCACGTTCTTTGGAAAATACTACTGGTATTATCCAATTATTGGTTTCATTAGACACGAAATACTTTAATCTGAAAGTGAATTCCATACACGAATCAAAAAGCCATCCAAGTCACATACGAAATCTACAAAGCTCTTACTATCGAAACTGATCAATCACAGTCCCTAGATTTATATAATGAGAATATGTCATATGTGGAAACTAAAGTACATGATTTTCACATACTTATTACTACTTATAATCAATCAAAACAAAACAATATTAAACTTTTGGGGACAACTTGTTCAAACACAACATCATCTAATAATACTATTAAGGTAAGTTTAGATTCACACCAAATCACAAACCTCCAAAGTTCCAAGATAGTGACCTCAAACCAATAAAACAAACCAAACATTCTAATCAACAACAAATCATAACAAAACATTTAAAGAAAATAATAATATATGAAACTAAAGATGAACAGATTCAAAACTGTACCTGTTAATGCAGATGACACCCAAACAAAAGCTAGCAATGCAGAAGAATGTGACCCATCTAGCAGAAACCCCTGACCCGGATCCAATCTTGTGAATGTGGGTCTGTTTGGTCCCATACATCAAACCCATCTCAAAAGTGAGCAAAAGAGTAGAACCCTTTTCTTGTATCTGATAATAATAATAATACTTGAAATAATAATATATAATAATAAATAATAATAATAATAATAATAATAATAATAATAATAATAATAATAATAAAAGGTGGGTGCTTTTGATAAAGCTGATGGATTGAAGTGATGAAGATGAAAGGGGTTTGAAAAGGAGTACAGGGTACTACAGACACCAACGGACAAATGCGGCTAATCAAAGGTTTAAATAAATATATAGGATTAGTGGTAATCACAAGATTTACTGTCGGACAGATCTCAAGGACATCATAAGTAAAGTCTTGTTATTAGTTCGAAATGGATCTCTTATATTATAAGTGTAGTGGGTGGCATGTTTGGCTCAATGTTTTAATTTGAAAAAGGTGATTATTTCATTTATTTATTAATTATTAAAATGTAATGTTTCATATTTAAAGTTTTGAAGTCCAATGATACATGACCACACTAGAATACAAAGCGTATGACAAGCGTTCATTATGGGTACAGATTTATTGGGAATGATTTATGATTTCTACTTTTTGAGACATGATTTTTTGGGAGGGTCACATCCTAAAATTTTGAGTAATAATAATAATGAATATTGACTTGTTATGACAGAAAGTTTACTTGGGTTAATAAATAAGTAGTAAATGATAAAAGGGAAAGATAAGTAGGCTAATTAAATGGAGCTAATTATGGACCAAAAAGGAAAGATAGGCCTTAGGTTCATGGCTTAAGGTGGTATAAATACCCCTTAAACCCTAATCATTTCCATTTTCATCCATAATATTCATCTTACTCTCTCTCTAAGCCTAAAACCCTCACCCATCCTTTCCGTTTCGGCCGCAAGCAAGAACTAGGAGCCAAGATCAAATCCAAACCTTAAATCGATCATAACAACGTTAGATCTTCAACCATACAAGCTAGACAACGAGTCCAAGATCCTATATCAAGCTAGCCGTAACCGAGAAACATCAAAAGGTATGTTCTCTATGATTAAAGGTTACGTTTAATGATCGATTAGCCATGAAACTTGACCCTAGAGTAGATTGGATCTAGATATCTTGTAAAAATGCAAACTTGATGATTAAAATGGATGGTATGGACTCATAGGTATAAACGGCTCAAGATGAACCCTAGATCTAGCCTAGAACGTTTTAAATTTATAAAGGTCCAAACTTTATGCCTAAAACGGGATAGATCTTGAAACCATGATAGTAATGGGTGTAATCGGGTAAGAATGATGATGAATGATGATTAAAAGTTCATAATATGAACCATAGAACATGTTACGGGGCTGTTAGGAATGAAAAAGGATAGAAGGATGAACTGAGCTGGGGGTTTTCGGCCAAGGAGGAGAATCCATGGTCAAACCTCGTGGTTCTCGGTCAACGCGAGAATTCGGTCAGCATGAGTTTTCGGCCTAGTAGAGTTCTCGGTCAACCATCGATTTCGGTAACCATGTGTTCTCGGCCAAGAACACAGGTTCTCGGTCAGGAACGAAGTTCTCGGCCAACTCGCTGGTTCTCTGTTGGGAGTTCTCGGCCACCCATTTTGGGCTTGGGCCTGAACCCAGCTGAACCCATAAACTGTAAAGGGTTGTTGGGCCTGACTTAACTCAGCCCACCAGCTTAAGCCCCTGTGACTATTTAAAATAAATAACGAGCCCAACTTAGGAAGCCCACATTAATTAGTTAGACGGTTAATTAACAAAGATATATATATTATACAGTTAGCCGTGCACAGCTCAAGAAAGGGATTACGATAAACGGTGAACGTAACCGCATTCAGGTGAGTTTCTAGCCCCATTTCCTTGTTATGTTTTCGGGGCTGTGTGCATACTCGATGTGATTAGTTAATACACTTACCTTAACTGGTAAGTGTATACCTTATATGATTTATGTATGAATGAATGCTTGACGATGCATGAACGGTCTTCGGATATTGCATGTGCCGTCAAGGGATAGTATATAGATATGATTGACATGTACATGATGTATAGATGATGTATGGACGTATGAAATTTATAATTATGAATGGATAGAAGGATACGAAAGGTATAGATAGAACAAGGGAACCGACCCTAATAATGTCGGCGAATGTAGGGAACCGACCCTAATAATGTCGGCGAATGTAGGGAACCGACCCTAATAATTTCGGCGAGTGTAGGGAACCGAATCTAATAATATCGGCGAAGGTTATAGGGCGGAAGGCTCTTTAAATGTATGCGTATGAATGAAAGTATGTATGTTATTGTGAAAAAAAGAATGGAAGTACGTAAGTATGTAAGTATGTAAGATAGTAGGAAGGCATGTACCTTCGGGTGCATATGTGAATGTATTGTATGTTACCTGATTAACTAGAACTCACTCAGCGTAGTTGACTTTTAGTATGCACGCAGGCAAATAGGTTGAGGCAGCTCGCATGATTGAAGACACATGGCATGGAATCGAAGATACTGGCATCTTGAAGGAAATGTTACGATGTTTTCAAAGACTATGTTTTATGTTTAAATAAATCTGAATGTTCGTTAAGACAAGATTTGACAGTTTTGTAATATATATTGGTTGAAGTTATATTCCGCGTAAAGTTTTAAGTAACTCTGATATTTAGAACTGCGTTTATGAGTAAATCCAACACCAAAGTAGGGCTACCAGTGACGGGGCCTTACAGAGGGGAATAAAGGGAAAATTCCCAAAATACCCCATTTTTAGTTATTGTTTCCAAGTTTATCCTCCACAATTCAATTTTCCAATTTTAGCCATTTGCTATCTCGTCGCCGACGACATGATAGCGAAAACCGACGATGCGTTAGCGAAACAAATAGAATAACGACACGTGTCCAACGACTCACATGTGTTATTGTTATCTCATCTCCGCGATGTGTTCTTCGGCCTAGACGATGTGTTCTTGTTAACGAAGTCAACGACTCACATCGCCGGCGACTTCTTAGGTATAGCGTAGGGTTGACGACGCATTATGTTACTAACGTAGGGTAGCAGCGATGCGTTATCACTAACGCATCGCCGAACCCTTGGTATCCACTAATGCATCGCCTAACCCCTTTGTTGTCCCCTAATGCATCGTGCCATTTCCTCTTCACCACAAACATATCGTTAAGCACCTACATTTAGAGTATATGGTTATTTACTTAGATTAGAGACCATATTTTTTGATTCTCTAGCACTAAAACATCTTCACTTAAAAAATGGAAGTTGATAACATTGTAGTTTGTTATGGTGGCAACTAGGAATTTAGAAAAGGAACTTGTGAGTACCTTCCATTTGATTGTAAACGACACGGTGTAACTCTAAGATCTAACATGAGGTATTTAGATCTGATGAAATATATTAAACTTTGGTTTAATTTTACCTATATTTCCAGATTATCTTATATGCTCTCAACAGACCTGTACCCTATTGATATAGAAGACGACTATGAAATGTCGTTTTTTTAAACATGTAGAAAAATCAAAGAATTCAGTAGCTTATGTGTATGTTGTTCAAGATGATAAAGGTAAGTTGAAATTAGATCCTATTTCTTCCAACGATCTTTTTCCGGTTGAAAAGGAGTCTTTATTAATTCCGGATCTGAACATACCTTTTGATTCACCCTATGAATCATGTATGTTGGTGGATTTTTAGGCCATGAAGAAAAAAAAGATTGTAACCTTGAACCTTCTTTCGTTGCTGGATTTTCAGAAGATCGTTTTGTTCATCAACATCACCAAGCATTACTTTTTGAAGGTTCTTCAAAATCAAAAGAGCCTGAAGCATGCTTGTCTGCCAATCCAATTTTAAACAAAGTATTTATGAGCAAAGAAGCATTACAGTTGGAACTTGGAATGATGGCACTAACAGATGGCTTTGAGTTTAAAACTAGTAGATCTTCTAAACAACGATTTGATGTTTGTTGTAATTCGGAAGGTTGTGCGTGGCTTTTGCGGTCACGTAACGTCAAGGACACTGAAGCTTTTTATGTGTCATTTTTTAATGACACTCACACTTGTTCTAAAACGCAAACATTCCCTCATAATCGCAACGCAAATAAAAAAGTTGTCGGTAATTGCATTATCTGATTAACGACAACTCACGTAGCATTAAAGGAAAGGACATTATGATAATTGTTGGTCAAATATTTATGGTCGATTTATCCTACAAACAAGCTTGGAGAGGGAAAGTTCATGTCGAAAGTATTCTTGTTGTCGACATTTGTTGGTTAATCTTCGATTGAAGGGGAAGCTTGAGCAACGTCTATACTAGGCAACGTGTAAAGCTTATACTTCCAGCGATTTTAATCGACATTTCAAGTTACTTTGTGCAAAACGTCCGTCTGTTAGGCCTACCTTAACAAATCTCGGTTTTGGGAAATGGGCCAGGGCACATTGTCCTATTCGGCGTTATAATTTAATGACATCAAATAGTGCAGAGTCTATAAACGCCTTGTCAGTAGATGAAAGAAAATATCCGATCTCCAAACTAACGGATTACTTCATCGACCTACAAAGAAGATGGTATTATGAAAGGAGACAAGATGCAGGTATGCATAATTGAATTTCATATAAAAAACAAGCATTGTAAATTAAATTAATTAACCTTTGGAATATTTTTATACAGCAAAAAGTAATCATTTACTTTCCGCATGGGCCGAAAGCAGAACATCCCGGAAAAGACATAAATGTAGAACGTGGAGGGTTACGGGCATAGACCAGTACCGTTATAATGTCCATGATGGTGGTGCACGATGTATAGTTGATTTGTTGAACCGAACATGTCGTTGTCGCAAATGGCAGGCGTCGGGTTTACCATGTGGTCATGTTATTGCTGTTTGCAAGCATTTGAGACAAAGTGATTGTAGTCACTGGGCAATGGACTATTATAAAAAAGATATCCTCGTTGCCTCTTATTCAGAGCCGATAAATCCTGTATCAAATGAATCCGAATGGGTTGTGCCGGATGATTTTACTCCTTTACTCCCTCCGCATATGGATAGAAGACAAGCGGGTCGGCCCAGAGAAAACAAACGTATTCCGTCTCGTGGGGAGGAAACAGCCCTCCAACCTGTACTCGATGTCATGCAACAGGTCATAAACGGAATAAATGTACCGCGCTGCTTCCATCTCAGGTATCCCGTCCTTTGAAGGTTCGAAAATCTAATCCACAGCGCAACACAGACAATCTTCTTGATCACCCCTCATGCTCCACCATTCAAGCATCGAACAATGTTCTTACTTTCGATTTAAACGGGTTTTAGATTGAATGTAACTTTATCTTTTGATTAACAGTCTTATTGTAGTTTATTAATTTAAAATTATGTTTCATGTTTTATTGTTTTTTCATTTTTTTTTTGGTTTTCAACATCTAATATATGGCTTTCACTGACATGTGGCTTTCTGTTTGGATGACCATATTTCTATAGAGTGCTTGGTTATTGACTTTTGAGTCAATGAGTTGAATAATTATAGTTTTGACACTATGAATCAAATAGTTTGACTTTTAAGTCTAATTGACATGAAACTTGCAGTTCTCTCAATGGGTTGTGAATTATATTCATTAGTCATTTTAGAAGTGAAATGTGTTACAAGGGTGTGTGTTTAAAAATGAGGAAGCTGCATATTTATAGATAAACTTTCAAAGCATAATAACTTTCAAAGCATTCTATTATCAATAAACAATAAATTCTATTATCAAAAAACTTTCAAAGCATAATAAATGTTCAGCTAAGTTTTAAAAAGCATATTAAATGCTCAGCTTCCTAACCAAAAAAATGAGTCAACAATAAGACATTAAACACAACAGTCCAACTTGAAATAATAAAAATTAAACATCCAACTTCGGCTTTTTAGGTCGGTCCATTTCCCAAACTTTGTTTGCATACAAAATCGCAGGAAACTTCCAACGAAACGCCATAGCAACAACGGCCGTATCTTCTTCCTCTACAAATAGGGGTTGTTTTTTTTGTCAAACGCTCTAAAGAACAAGCACAACCAGACGCCACAATCGCCTAAAGGTGGGGATTGATGAGGAACTTTTTCTGGATATATTCGTTCAAATGGGGGCTCCCTGTATGTTTTTCCCATAACATACCCTTGACACGCCACTCATATTGGAAAGTTTGCATCTAGATAGTCACACAATAAATCCCTCTCTTTTGCCACGAATGTTGGGTAACTGTTTTAAAAAGAGAGACCAAATTAAATTGCACTGTTTTTAAAAAATAATACACAATGTTCAAAATAGAGTTAAAACGATTTATACTTATCATAGACGGTCATCGTCCAATTACGCATATCAATACAGGCCAGTAGCCAATGGAGATCACTAACATTGATGGGTATATAAAACTACAATTACAAAAGTAAACAGTTTATTAACAGTTAGATAATATAAGTTGCTCTATAGAGCGAGTAAAACATTAAAATCAAACTTAAAAAATTGCATTACTTGCCTTTTCAACGGACTCAAGTGTTGGAAAGGGGGGCATTTTACCATTGACAAATTCTGGATGCATTTCTTTTTGCTCTTTCAACAGCGATAACCACTCAGGGGACAAGATTGTCCAATTCGATTGTGGTGGTCTTTCAAGTAACATAATATAAATCCATAACTTCATATGCTGTCCATAATTAACAAATTAAACAGACATTAGTGAACAAAAAATTAACTTAATAAAATAAACTTCAAATACTTGCGAAGGTCTCCAACCAACCATTTTTGGTTTCACCAATCAACACGTTCCAAAAATCATTATCCAAAGCTAACCCCGAGTCAATGGATGTGTAAATATAAAAATTCTTTTTCTTGCCTAGATCCTTTATAAGCTCTTCAGAAAACTCCCTTTCACCATTTTTCACTTTTTCTTTTTTCTTGAAACCACTTCTAATGGATTCGTAAGGGGTTATTAACGCCCTAGATGGTTTTCGGTTTCTTTTTGGACGTTGATATTCAGGTGGAAGCTATTAATATTTAAGGACGTTATAATTACAAAAAATTTGACTAACAAAGTTGTGTATTCAAAATGAGTTGCTTACTACTGGCGATACTTCAACAACGTCCAAATCATCAACAAGAGGAGTATTGAAATCAAAACACAGGTCATCCATATTTACGTCAACCTAAAATGAACCAAACCCTTATACATTTATATATTAAATCATATAAAATTATTATAACAGATAATTATTATTTACCTGAACATCCTTAACTTCTTCAAGGTTCTTGTTACTTGATTTACCTTCGTCTGTATTCTCTTCAGCTTTCTTGTTACTTGTTTTATCTTCATTTGTATTCACGCTTAACCTCTGTGTTATTCAATAAGAAATAAAATAATGAACGTAGGACAATACAATTAAACAATTTGAAGATGATTTGCAATAACAAATATGAAATCTTACACTGAAAGCTTTGCAAATCTCAAGATGATGCTTTTCACTGTTCTGGTCTTGCATATCTAGGTGTCTTATGATCTTGGCAAGTTGATCATAGATATCATTAATCGCTGGAAACTGAATCAAACTGCTCACAAAAGTCGTTCTTTTTCTGGCTGTTGGCTACTTGCTCTGGATGCTTAGCTTCAAAACCAGAATTAGTGTTACATTGGTTAAGTTCAAAGTTACCTTGGTTAAGGTCAAAACCGGCATTATTAAGATCAAAACTGGCATCAGTAAAGACATAACCGGATTGAAACCCGGATTGGTTTGCTTGAAAGCCTGTGGGGTTACATTGAAAGCCTGTTTTGTTCACCGGAATGTCGTTGCATCCCCCTTGAAAGCCGATTTGGTTCGTTGGTAAACGGTTAGCTTCGAATACTGTTTGGTTGTTCAGGTTCAAGGAAAGTCGGTTTGATTGTGTAGGTTCAAAGAGAAGCCGGTCTCATTGTTTTGGTTCGGTTCGTGGCCAGATAAGACATGCTGAAAATTGGAGAGGTTAGCTTGAAAGGCGGTTTGGTTATCGGTAAATTCGTCTTTCATCTTTGACAATCTTCGGTTTAGCTTATCATCAAGATACTTACACGTGTCCATGAACCAAACACAACTTTCCTCTTCTTTGGTAAACCTTAACGATCGTGGCAGATATGGTTCCTTTAAGGTAAAAAAAAACTTAAATGTTAGATGGATTTCTTCATAAATATTAGGCTATCTTAATTAAAATACATACCATGGACTCTGTCAAAATTTTACAAACCGTGACTGATCTAAATCCACTGGCTTGTGTCCACCCAAAACATCTGGGAATTTTTTCAAAATATGTACATTGTTTTTTTAAAATGTATGGGAGACAATCAAAGATCCATATCTACAATAGTAAATAAACATTTGATAGCCACATGTTTAAACATTAATTAACTATTAACTTAAAAAAATAAAACTAACCTTAAAGGCAAAAACAAACCCACCGCTGCATAGGATAATAATGGTTTTCCGTTTTTGATCTTTTCTCTTCTAGACACACAATTGTATATACTCTTGTATAGTCTATTCCATATTGGTACACCCCAATGGTAACAATTCCACTGTTCAAAGCTCGCTACTAAGTGTAGGTGTTCCGGATCAACTACTTTTTTTTTCAACACCCAAAAATATAGAATATAAGATAAGTAGTAAACATAAACGAACAACATCATCCGTTTTTAATTTCTTTTCTTTTTTAGATTTTAAGAAGGACTTTATTGTTGAAATTCTAATGGTGTCTTCTTTAATACCAATTCTTCGCAAAAACTGAATACCACCGTCAATCACATAAGGATTGTCACCAAATGTAAAACCTGTTATGCATGAAAACTCTCTAGGACCAAAACGAATAGGACCTTGTCCCACAACGACATCTTAATATATCCCGTCATATTGAGGATCAAATGTAGAATCTGATTGACGAGTAAAAAAAGCGTGCATTAACGGGGCATCGAGGTGGGTGGTCTCGAGTTTAGTAGCCATTCAGAAAAAACATTGTTCCTCCCAACATTTTTTTGCATCTTCGTTACGTTTTAGGACTGACTTAACCACATCCAGATCAGCCCATACAATTCTAGTGTGAAGGATCAACTGCATTAAGTGGCATAATTTAAAAAACTAAGTTAGGGATTTTATATTACAATTTAGGGTTTAACGGGTTTAACACATAATTCTGGTTCAGTAATAAAAAAAAGTTAGGGTTTGCATACCTTATCTGTTTCTTGCTCACATTCATGCTCCAATTCTTGTTCCGATTCAAGGTCCGAATCAGGCTCCATATCAGGATCAGACTCATCATTGGTATCATGTTTCTCATGGAGATCCATATCGTGATTCAAATCCATTGGAGCTGGAACCTTTTTTGGGTAAAAAGGAGAGTGGCATACGTAGGTTTTACCAGGGGATAAAGGTAATATGGGCTGGTGGAAGTTGAAAGGTTGGGCGGGAGTTCAATTCTAAACGGACCTGGGGACACAATATGCTGAAACGACATGTTAGGTTACATAACATGACGCCGGGACACTACGTTAGTGATAACGCATTGCCGCTACCCTACGTTAGTAACATAACGCGTCGTCAACCCTACGTTATGCCTAACAAGTCACCGGCGATGTGAGTCGTTGACTTCGTTAACAAGAACACATCGTCTGGGCCGAAGAACACATCGCGGAGACGAGATAACAATAACACATGTGAGTCGTTGGACACGTGTCGTTATTCTATTTGTTTCGCTAACGCATCGTCGGTTTTCGCTATCATGTCGTCGGCGACGAGATAGCAAAGGGCTAAAATTGGAAAATTGAATTATGAAGGATAAACTTGAAAACAATATCTAAAAATGGGCTATTTTGGGATTTCCCTTAAATAAATACTACTTTAGAAAGCTTAAATAAATACTACTTTAAATAAGAGGGTTTTTTTTACATACGGTTAAAGGAGAAGGAGGCAATATGTAGCCCATGAAGCGGTGTTGTAGTCTAAAAATTGCTCTCACCTATAATTGATCGCTACGTCAGCATATCCATAATACAAGTAGACGACAAATGTATGTCGCCTCCCTACCCCACCCCTATATCGCCCTTTTGTTGCCTATGAGCGGTGTTCTTGTCCAAATTTCAACCATTTTATTGTCTACTACACATGGTCTAAGAGAAAATTTCTATAAGTATATTTTTGAAGAAAAAGAGTTCCAAAACATCTTTATATTTTTAATATTTCTATAAGATCTATTTAAAACTCGTTGTTGAAGACAAATTTTGAACCAAATTCGTTTTTACAGACGAGCTTTGTTTGAGTCAATCAAAAGTGTTTGAAATTCGTCTTCGCCGACAAGTTTTGATCGAAATCCATCTTGAATTACCAAACTTAGTTATTTTATATTTATTTATAATAATTTTCTTTAATAACTTTTTAAATATAAAGATTTACAAAATTTGGAGTATGCTGTTGAGACATGCTTATTTTTATCTACGTGGCAATATAAATTTTACTCAAAATACAGTCAGGTCAAAACTTGACCCGTCTCAATGTCTCATAACTCGATATAAATTTGACCTGACTCGATTTTAAGTAAAATTTATGTTGGCACGTAGACAAAAATAAGCATTTGTCAACGGTGTATGCGAACTTTTGTAATACCTTATATTTTAAAAGTTTAAAAGAAAACTAAATATAAGTGAAATTAATTATAATAATTAAATATTAATGAAAATTAATAACTAAGTTTGATCGTCGAAAACGAATTTGAACAAAACTTGCTTACGAAGACGGATTTGAAACTTTTTATTGACTCAAACAAAACTTATATGCGAAGACGGATTTGGTTCATAACACGACGGGTTTTAAATGGATCTTTTTAGAATATTAGAAAAAAGTAAGAACGTTTTTGACGTCTCTTTTAAAAATGCACCTTGGGAATTTCCCTTTTAGTAATTGTATTCGTATATACTTATTTAATGATTATTATATGTTTTGACTAGCTATTTTGGTAGATTATGAAATGTTAGCTAGTTTAATTTAGGGGTGTAAATGAATTGAGTCTGAGTTTGATCGGGCTCGAGTCCAGCTCGTTTTAACTTATGATGGCTTGAGCGAGGCTCTTTTTAACTTACGTGCGTTTGAGCGTGGCATGTGACTCATTTTTTAAAAGGTCAGACATGGCTCGTTTATTATTAATTAATTAATTTATATATGTTTTTAATTATCTTTATATAATTTGAGAATAACCTTACATGCCAAAGTTTGGCTTGAGCTCGTTTGGTTGTGTAGTATGAAATTAATACATAGAGTTCTTAAAAAGGGTACATCTTAAAAATACACAAGGCTCAAGTTTGGGATCTATAACTAAATGATTATTTGCGGCTCGAGCTTGAAAAAGCTCGGCTCCTTAGAGTTTTTTATCGATCCAATCTCAAGTGTGGTTTACAAACGGCTTAGCTCCTTTGCGACCCAAACATTGATATGATTTTTATTATATTGAGTATAATCTTTACTAGAATACAATTTAGTGGAAGCGAGAAAACATAGCAATCAAAGAGTAAAATTAAAATATGAAAATCAAAGAGTAAAATTAAAGAAAATAATAAAGTATGTACAAAGTAACAAAAGTAAATGATGCATTTTCATAACAAAGTCACACATAAAAACATATGTTAAACCATCTTGTAGTTTATTTTTCATTTTAAACATTATAAAAGTCTAACCGAAAAATATGTTTAGTGTTATTTAAAGGGTGATATAGCCATATAGCCCTAAAAAGCTTTAGTTGCTAAATAAGATTTAAAATAATAATAATAATAATAATAATAATAATAATTACTGAAACGTACCAAAGTCATAAGTGTGTTTATATTTGGTGACATTTGTCAAAGTAATAATGGTTTTAAGAAAAATAAATAATGTTAATTGACAATTTAGATGAATCAACCGATCGTCAAAGGAGTCCAAACACATATAATTAGCAGATCAAAATAAATGAAAAGAAATTCACTAAGATGACTGTTTTACTGATTTAATTTTCACAACAATGTTGTCTTTTTCAATAGATATTTAATTTTCTAATCTCATTTTATGCATAAAGTATTATATAAGAAAAATAAGGGTGTCTGTACCAGTCATCCAATTATTAGTTTTGTACTTTAGTTTCATAGAATATTTATAAAATCAATTGTGGAATTTATATAATGTTAGCAATAATCATTCTTTCGGCGAATAATGCACGTTATCTAGCTATAAAGACATAAATAGAAGATAATCTAATTTGGAACAACATAGAATGCACGTTCTATGTAAACTTAATGTTAGACACGGAGAAAACAACTAACTTATATCCATTTATTCCATTTATACCAATAATCAAGAACCACGTTATATTATGGTAAGTTTATACTAATAATAAAAGTTAGTGAGGTGATTTGAACCAACAAAAGGGTCATGGGGAAAATAATACATATAATATGTTCAAATAGCTTTGCTAAATATTAGCAATTTGTTAAACATTAGCAAAAATACTTTTGTATTATGCTGTATGCATAACTTTATCTGAAGACTAGTTTAATTGTGTTATACATTTGATAGTGTAACTTGTTTTAATATTGAAATGTTGAGTCTACTTATTTTGTTAAGATTTTCATTTTATTTAAGGTTCTAGCTCTTTTCATAATATTATAGAGTTCTTCCCACAAAGAATCAACAGGTTGAATCGAGACTCCATGTAATCATCATGTTGAGTTACGGTTGTCCACGTAGAACGAAACTCGGTTGCAAACAAGTAGCTAGGCCCGGGTGATTTGTAAACAATATGAGTTCAAGCTTTACCCTGGCTCGGCTCGGTTTGACTCGTGAGCAGTTTAACATGCGCGCGCCATGAACACGTTATATTTTAGTCGCATCTTAAATCCATTTTGAACTCGAATAAGGTTATAGGTGTAATCATTTTCTATGAAAGATTGAAAAGGTTTAACTCTTTTTCCTTAAATAAAATTGTTTTAAAAAAAACTAGAGGACTAAAAAGTAATAATATGTGGTAATTAAATATTGGTAATAAAGTGATTATATAGATGAAAATGAAATGAGCATGTAAATATATTAATATGCTAAATAATTACATATACTCCTATATACATCACCGTGTACGCGTGCATTGTAAAGTAACAAGTTGTGAGCAGAGACAACATATGAAAATTGAGTTGTCACTTTCATAATTATCAGAAGAAAAAGAATATTTAGCAATACCTCACCAACTTACAAAACGTGCTTGGTTATCGAATACTCGTGTCCAGGGCCAAAAACTCAGTACATGTACAAGACACGTGGTGTGATCTTAGTGGCCCATATAGTGGTACATTAAAACTTACCATATCATCTCATTATTTTATGCTAACACATGTTTTAGTGGAACACTGGAACATGGCCTACTTTAAATTCTTTTTATTGTTTTTTTAGGTGTGGAGCAGTTTTGACTTGCGAGAGACAGCAATGGGTGTGTGGAAATAATTGAAAAGATTAGAGAAGACAAAGTTATGATATTGCGACGATGGACAAAAAAATCTAGACATGAGAACCAAAACAGGCCGTCTTTAATCAATTCACGCAGATGGTAAGGATCATGAGATCAACATGGGTTTTAGATGTTCATGCGGTTTTAAGAGCTAACGAGTAAGCTATGCTAAAAATGAACATATGATATGTGATAAAAAGTTTATATTAAAGCTCGGTCCAAAAGAAAATCTGATGATGAACGGTGATGATGTCAGCAACTGGAAATGAAATTTAATCGGCTTAGTTATGGCCTATGGGTTATGAATGCTAATATAATTACTCTGGGCCAACATTTGGTAATTGGTTGACACTTGAAAGGCTGTGGGCTGGGATTAAATGTTGAGAACAGAGTACAGGCGCATAAACAAAAGAAGGTTGTGGGCTACTGGGCTGGGATTTAAATTTAAATGGCGAACAAAAAGAAAGTTGAAATTTAAATTTAACCGATTTCTAACAGATTTTGTAACCGGTTAGTAACCGGTCCAATCCTAACCGGTTACTAACCGATCCTAACCACCGGTTAGTAACCGGTTTGTATTTCTGATTTCAAAACTGGTTATAAACCAGTTAACCGAACCGGTTAACCGATATTTTTAACTATTATTTAATAAAAAACCGGTTATTAACCGGTTAACCGGCCGGCCTAACCGGTCAAACCGCTTCTAACGGTCAAAACCGGTTACTAATCAACCGATTTACCGGTCTAACTGGTTAGGGTATTAAAAAAAACCGATTAAAAAAAACCGGTTAACGGTTAACCGGTTAACCGTTTTGTTCACCTCTACTTGCAAGTTTAAATTAAAAGGACGGCCATTAAAGAAAATTTGGGTGGAAAAAAAAAGAAAGAAAAGTAAAAAAATTTAGGAGGTTGCTTTTTTTCATAACTTATTTTGTTGGTTTAGTAAGTTTTTATCTCTTGTTTTGTTTTTAGTATGATTTTGTCGTCTTATGATTTATTCGCCATATGTGGCTAAATCATTTTAAAGTGGGTTGCGGTGTAGCTTGTTGCTCGTTTACTTATCTCTATATTGTAATTGGATCATTTTGTAAAATTATATAATATTCCAGTGTTTCAAAAAAGATAAAAAAAAAAATAAGAAAATCGGCACCCATGTTTATTTTTTTGGTTTTGATTCGGTTAATTATCAGAACTTATTATGCGACCCGACTTTTGAATGATTTGTTTACGTAAGTTTTTTTTCTCAAATTTGGATTTATTCTGGAACCATATTAGATTGCACATTATGTATTACAAAGTTTTTGGATTTTCGCCTTGGGAAATATGCAAGTTTAGGGGGGGGGGGGTGATATAAGTAATTCTCTCAAAGTTTTTTTTGAAACTCTAATAAGATTTTGATTCTTGACAAACAAAATAAATACCAACAAATTCAGTTCTATAGTCAGTTAAAATGTTTTAAACCATGCCCTAATTAAATTATAATACTAACTTATGGCATCATTACTTTTAAGTTTTCATATTTTATGCATCACATATACCGTTAGAGATTTGGTTTTCACAATAACCGTAGAAAAGTAAAACACGAGCACACCAGAATTTTTTGTGATTCAATTACGGTGTGTTATCTACATCTACGGGTTCCAACCATGATTTATGATTACCCTGCCTCTCACTTGTACAAATACAAGAATGCATATAAATAGAGAGACGCACATGTAGGGTTTTTGATGTAGAGAACAAGAAAACTAAACAAGCTTAAATAAAAGAAAAGGATCGGCCAACATTGTAACATCCTACTTTCGGTTATATTAATAAAATAAAGTTCGTTTATTTTATAGCGGGTCGTTATCGGTTTAGTTGAATAGAATACGAGATGGACTTGTGTTGGGTAAATGGATATGGGTTATGGACTTGGGTTATGGAGGAATGAAGGAAAGACCATGGGCTTAAGCCCATGATCAAAAATATATATACCCTTAATCCTCCATTTAATTCATTTACACATATCCCTTACACCATCCAAAACACACACTTAAGATTCTCTCTCTAGTTCTCTCTCTCTCTAAACCGATATCAAGAAGGAAACCGAGAACCGACCCAAGGTAATGATAATATTTTATTGTTTGAGCTTAAATCCGTTAGATATAATCATGAAACGACGAGCCGACACCGTTAAACCGTTTAAGTCATGAGATCCGGGTGGATTCGGGTATAAACCGAACCTATGATGAGCTTAGGAGTCACCCTAGCTAAGATCTGGATTGAACGGGACGAAAAACGGTGAAAAACGAGCTAAAACCCGTTTTTCCGGTGAAATCGCATTTTTCCGGCGGCTTTCCGGCAATGACGGCGCCGGAAAGTGGTACGAGGTTAAGGGGGAATGTCAGGGAATGTTCTGACATTCCTGACCTAACCCTAGTTCGCTACAAGAATATAGCGAATTAAAGGTGATTCGCTAGCTAGTTCGTCCATGGGAACATAGCGAACTGATTACAGTTCGTGTTCAATTCGTTAAGGAAAGGGGTGACGAATCACCCTTGATTCGTTATGACAAGTTCGTTAAAGTAGATAACGAATTAGAAGGTCCAATTCTGTAAGGCCCCGAACCCGGTGACCCTACTTTAGCGTCGGATTTACTCATAAACACAGTTCTTCAAATCAGAGTTTATTAAAACTTTTCGCGGAATATAAAACATCAATCATTTGTTACAAAACATTAAATCTTTTCTTTGATACCATAACACAAAACTTTATTTTTAAAACATCTTTACTTATTTCTTCAGATGCCAGCCGTTCAATCCATGCCGTGTGTCATCCTTATGCTAGCTCTGTAATCAGCTCACCTGCGTGCATACTAAAAGTCAGCTACGCTGAGTGAGTTCTAGTTAATCGAATGCCATACAATACATACACATACATACATATCTGTAGATACATATCCTTACTTCACTAGTTGCCCTTCTGTTCTACCTACATACTTGCTACCATACATACAATTTATTCCCATATATTTCTTCCCGTATCCGAAGACACATATTACTATCTTAACCTCGTATAAATATCCATAGGAGGATCGTCACGTAATATCTATTAAAAGAACCATTACCATTACCATACTATATATAATTTCCATAGGAGGAACACTCTGTATACTTTCCATACAAGGAACACTATACTTTCCATAAAAGGAACACTATACTTTCCATAAAAGGAACACTATACTTTCCATAGAAGGAACACTATACTTTCCATAAAAGGAACACTATACTTTCCATAGAAGGAACACTATACTTTCCATAAAAGGAACACTATACTTTTCATGAAAGGAACACTATCTATACGTTACTATTTAATATCCATGTAAGGAGCTAATCTCTTCCCTTGACGATACGTGCAATATCCGAAGATCGTTCACGTACCGACAAGCTTTCATTCATAATGTTCATACATCATCCTTACATTACATGCAATATTAATATCTTTATTTATATCCTGACAGTACGTGCAATATCCGAAGATCATTCACGTACCGTCAGACAATCAATCGTATCTATCACATATGTCATACACGGCATACACCTCTTTTCTCGAATATTGGTATGGTTCGGTTCCCTAGTTCCCAAATATTAGTAGGGTTCGATTCCCTCTTCGTTACCTTACAACCATACATCATACCTCGAGTATTAGTAGGGCTCGGTACCCTTTTCGTAACCATACAACCATACATTATCATTTCTTTCTTCTATATTCTCCATCATGTTCATACACATAAACATACATAACATACTTACCTTATACCTAGCGCTGCAACCTGACAGTACGTGCAATATCCGAAGATCGTTCACGTACCATCAAGCAATCATTCATACATTTCACATTATCCACATAAGGCATACACTTATCTCTTAGGATAAGTGTATTAACAAACATGTTGAGTATGCACACAGCCCCGAAAACATAACACATAAATGGGGCTAGAAACTCACCTGAACTCTGCTTCTTTCTTCTGATAGCTGCAAATCCCTTCTTTAACTGATCTCGGCTGACTGTACAAGTTACACGTATCAATACTCGCCTGATCTAATCTGGTGGTCTAGTATTAGCTTACTTTAACTTATCGCTTGATAATTTATTTTCTAATCAAACTTGGCTTTAGACGAAGTTAAACCTCGGGCGAACTTGGCTTCAGGCGAAGTTAAACCTTAGGCGAACTTGGCTTCAGGCGAAGTTAAACCTTTAGGCGAACTTGGCTTCAGGCGAAGTTATCCTTAGGCGAACTTGGCTTCAGGCGAAGTTATACTTAGGCGAACTTGGCTTCAGGCGAAGTTATCCTTAGGCGAACTTGGCCGTAGGCGAAGTTATCCTTAGGCGAAGTTACGCTTGAAGGCGAAGTTACGCTTGAAGGCGAAGTTCATCAGGCGAACTTAATCTTGCAGGCGAAGTTATCGCGCTGCAGATCTGTTTGCCCATAAATCCTTCGTTTCTTAGCCAAATAACTCGATTTTGGTACCCACGGAATCGTATGATCGGCGCCTACAAATCCCAACCATCAAATCGGCCTAAAATCGACGTTTTAGGGGTCCGATTTGGGCAGTTTGGGTTTCGGGTCCGGTTAACCCATCCAATCCTAACCATTTTCAGTAATATTAGCTTTGTTGGATTTGTTCTTACCTTACCAACTCAGATCTATCAACAAAATCTCGGGTCTCGGCTTCGAATCTTGATCGGTTAGAATGTGTGTGTTTTGAGTGTGTGAAGAAATAGATGTAAATGAAGATATTTTGGGGTGTTAAGGTATTTATATCCCTGAGATCCCATGGACCTAAGGCCCATTCTCATTCAACCCATCCTAATTAATCCAAGTCCACAACCCACATCCATTACCCAACACTAGCCCGACCCATACCAACTCCTATTCTATTATTTATTTCCTGATAACCCGGGTAAACTTTCCCTCTATTATTAAGTAATATAATTAATATTATCTTGAAATTTCGGGATGTTACAAATTCGCTACTTGGACTGGTTCGCTACATGGATTGATTCGTTAAGAGTCCAGTTCGTTAAAGGTTCCAATTCGTTACAAGAACCAGTTCGTCATGGTAAGTCAGTTCGTTAAGGATAAGTAACGAATTAGAAGTTTAACGGAATGACAGAATGGTCCCTGGACTTAGAAAAGAATGATTTAATTACAAATAAACCCTTGAACTTTTAAGTAGCATATTATTCAATGATTCAAATTGCTAATGGAAAACGTGATAAGACAGTTAATGAAAATAAAATTTTTCCAAGCTGACCTGGCAGCTTAACCCCAGCTAGGGGCTCTGCCCCTTGAACCCCGCTAGGGGCTGCCGCCCCTAGAACCCCGCTGCCAGGGGCGCTGCCCCCGGACCCCCATTCGTTGAGGGTAATGATTAAACTAGAAAGGCAATATGTGTAGTGATAGTTTACTTAAACGTATAATTATTATACAGTTAGATCTACTTACATCTACAATGAAACCGTTATATGTGCTATTTTAATATCATTTATACTGTTACCGGTATAAGTGTAAGTGTATCATAAAACCATCATAGGTCTACAGTGAGAGGGTATATGACACAAAGGATGATTTAATTACCATAGTTTACACATATTACACACATATAACAATTTATACTGTTTATAATGCCAAATAAGTTTCACATGCTCAACATAAGACTGGTCGCTATGGGGCTCCAAAGGCTGAGTTGGCGGGCGTCGATGGGCGCGGAACACCGCAGTGGGGCGCAGTGCTTCCTTGGGCGCCGATGCTTTGGTGGTTCAAACGGCCGGCGCGCTTTGAAAGTTTTGGTGGGTCCCCCCCTCCAACGTTCATAAACGGCTACTATTTAAAAAAAAAAACTAATTATTTTATTTATAAATACTAACTCATTTTATCATTTTATACTCAAACAAATACCAAATTACTATCAAATTTCATAACAAAAACTCTCAACTATCTACCATGAATCCTTTCTCAAATTTCACCGGCTCGAGCTCAAACCCGAACCCAAACCAGAACACGAGCTCGAGCTCAAACCCTAACCAAAACCCGAACACCAACCCAAACCCGTGGGATCTGTCTCAAAGGTGGTGGGGTAGTTTACTCGCAAACAATGACCCTACCAACCCTTACTTTGCCAACCAGCATGTACCCGCAATGCCTCCAAACGTACAATCGTTTCCAAACGATATGTTTTATCGAATGCCAATGTCGTTTATGCCTACGCCACCCAAACCCAAACACCCCAGACCCAAACACCCGAAACCCAAGTTGTCGAAACCCAAATTCCCGAAACCTAAGGCGACGAACCCCAAGTTCGTCGCAAGCGAAGCCATAAAAAGAAGGTTGTTGTCGATCAAACACCAACCGAAATGTACGACAGGAAAAAGTGGGAAGACGACGAGGAAGCGGCGTTGGCGCAAGCGTGGATCGACTCATCCGAAGACTCGGTGTTAGGTGACGGTAAACGCACCGCGATATTTTGGGCAGAAATACGTGATAAGTGTTTTTGAGATAATGGGTCGAGGTCGCTACCGCGGGGATGATTTCGTCTCCAACAAATGGAAGGCAATGGTGTTAAAAATGAACCACTTCTCCACAATTCACACTCGCCTTAAGAACAACAGAGGAAGCGGCACGAACGACGCCGACCTTCTTAAGGATATGATGAAACAATACAAGGGCCTTCATGGTCACCTCTTCGGCATGGAGATGTTTGAAATTTGTAAGAAATGCACGAGCTCGCCAAAGTGGCATCCGATCCCGACATCTTCACCGCGACCGTCCAAACGGTCAAAAACAACGTCTACTTCGGCCGATCAATCGCCGTCTCAAGCCGCGTCGGATGCTCGTTCTCAATTTAACTTAAACGAGATTGATCCCGATTTTCTTTTTGATGAACCAGATGAGTTGCCACGTTCGGTAGAAAGAGAAAGGGCCAAGACGACAGCTAGAGGTGGGGGGTCTTCGTCTAGAACGACATCCTCGATGAGTTCCGACGTGAGCGCGCGGTTTGACAACTTGGAGCTTGCACTGCTTAAAGAGTTTCGCGAGGAAAAAAACACTCGAAAGAGGAACTCAAGATAATACACGAAGAAAGAAAAGCAATGCATGCGGAATACAAAGCCATGCATGAAGAAAGAAATAAGGCTAAATCGGAGCGGCAACGAGAAAAGGACTTCAAGCTTCTCGCAAAGGATCTATCGCATCTAGATGATATCACGCGGGCGTTTTTGGAGAAAAAGAAAGAAAGGATAATGGCAAAATATGCAAACGAGGACTCGGACGTCGAAAATTAGTTGTATTTTTTTTCTATTTGTATGCTTTTTTTATGTTTTTTAGTTTAATTAAGTTTGATTTTTATTATTTAGTTTAATTTAGTTTGTATTTTATTATTAAGTTATATTAAGTTTGTTGGTTTTATTAAATTTATAAAAAAAGAAAAAAAAATTAAGGGGCTTCGAAGCCCCCTCACCATTGAGGGGCATCTTTGGGGTGGAGCTTTGAAACCCCCAGTGCCCACGTAACACTGACGTGGCACTGAAGAGGGGCTTCGAAGCCCCTACCATAACAGACAGCCTAAGCTACGATTCCGAGCTATGTTATAAAACATCAGCGAAAAAGAAACATGATAGAATTTATTTATTTGAAGTTTTGCTAAAAAAAATCATTGTTAGTAGCATCAACCAATGAGGATGAAGGAACACAAAACACTTTCATCCAACTTGAATACTTGATTAAAGGTTGCTATTCTAAGGAAGGTACTTTAATCATCCACTTTGTCATATAAAAAGAGCTACTGAAAAAGACCACAAAAGATGTTTGGAACACAAATAATACATGAGAGAAGATCAAAAAATATATTCCAGTTAGAAGCATATTCATACACTCAAAACAACAAACTATTTATATATTTGAACCATGTTGAACTTGCTAAGAATTATAAATTCCTCGGTTATTAATATTTCATTTCAGAGTTTGGTGGTCAATTACAGAAAAAAGTCTTTTAAAACTTAAAAATCTTAAATTCAAGTCCTAAAAAGTAAAAAAAAAAAATAATAATAATTTGTTTGACCCGAGAAAGACATTTGTAATTGATAGTTCAATTACGTGATCACAACGAAGGTGATTAATCAGTGTCCAACTTCGTTTATTTTAATATGATGTGACAATATGTAACCATTAATGCACTTAATTGATGAGTATTTAGAAATAACTTTGATAGGTTTTAAATGGGCCATGTACGTGTTTAGTGTTTACATGTTCCTTGTCAAATATTAGACGAATTCAAACTTATTTATGCTACATAAACTCAAACCCGACAAGAATTGTTGAAAACTGTCATGGGTACAGTCTGTTTAACCTTCCACGTACTATAAATTTCTTACAAAAGTAATTGAATGTTTTAAACAGGTCAAAGCCATGTATATAAATTCTTTTTACTAAACACAAATCTATTAACTTCTATCATGTGATGATATCAATTTGTGGTGGGGTATAAAGTACAAGACCCCCATGTGATCGATGAAAGCAAATATGAAATATACAATACCAATCCGATCATCTTGAACCATGGTAAACCTTATCCCATTTCCAACCACCAACTTACTAATCAACAAACACAGATTATTTACACTTCATTAAAACCATAATTCCGATTCTAATCTCTAACTTAACAACATACATAAAAACAATATATATTTTTTTTAAACGATAAAGTTACAATACGGCTAATACACTTCCTGGGTTGGAATCCATAAACTCCCAGTAAAAGACAAGAACCTCTACCAAACAGGTACTAGGTTCTGTTTCCGGATATTTACGTAACCGGATTAACGTCAGTCGCAGTAGTGCCCGCTACGGACGACAACAACTTCTTTGGCGGAAGGAGCATAGATCTACACAAAGGACAATTAACTTGCCCCACATCTAACCATTTATCCAAACACACTTGATGAAACACATGTTTACAATTAACAAGCTCTCTAATCATATGGCAATCATCAACACACTCCATGCAAACCGTACACACCGGGTTTTCACCTCCACCATAACTACAAGCGCATTCGGAGTATGAAACAACGTTGACTTTGTCTTTGATGGACGCGGTGACAACGTGGACGGGGACGGGGAGGAGGGAGGGTGAGGAGCCGTCTAATATGAGGATATAGTTGCCCGAAGACGACGGGTAGTCGTCGGGATCGGGTGGTGATTTAAACAAGCCAAGATAAGATATTGCTCCGAGCATGAGTGATAGTAAATAAGATATCATGTTTGAGACAATTGTTGTTGTGATAACATGTGGTATCTTGAATATTGCTAGATACAAGAATTGAATCCCCATAGATGAAGTAACAAAAAAGGCGGCGAATAATTGTTTGGAGCTTAATGTTGTAAATTGCAACAAGACATATATGAACAACGATGGACGACGTTCGTCCGTTTATTTATTATTAAATATTCAATCAGTTTGTTGTTTGTATATATTTTTTTATTTTGTAGATTTGTAGTATTTAAGGCGTGATTTTTTTTATTTGTTTATTGCTTTCGTGTTAGGTCTCAAGTGTATTAGTTTATTACTTTATTGAGCTGGGACCAAAAGTATCAAAAGTAGATTTTGTTGTTTCTAATAAAGTGGAAAACATCTAATAAATTTACATTTTTATGTATCATTTGTTTATTTAAGAATCGTTAATATATGTATGTTGTAATGAATGAATCAGTACCGATCAAATTTTCATTGTATCGCACGGACTATATTTTTGCTAGTTACATGTGAAGCATGTTCTCAATGCATAGGCGGTGAATGTCCCCCCCCCCCCAACCAATATTGTCTCTTAGAAATCAGGCCCGAGGAAAGGGGGAGATGGGCGATTGTCCAGGGCCCGCTCTCCGGGAAGAAAAGGGAGGGGGGTGATAAGTGTTAAAAAATATATATATTTTAGATATAAATTTATTTTAAAAAAGCTTACAAATTTTTTTTTATTGCAATAGAAAGGGTGTTAGTAGTCGAAAACATAGGTTTTTGTTTCAAATTCTTGGAGCGACTAGCTTCTAAAATTTAAGAGGTTCTTACTCAGCTGGTTCTCAAAATTTTTAAAGGTTCTAAAAAACGAGCATGTTATGATTCATAATTAACATTTATAACATGCAATAATATAGTTTTATTGGGAAATAAATATGGAAGCTATGTTGATAACATATGTTTTTGGAAGGATAATTGATGTGATACTGATGGTTGCCTGATCGACACGACGTCTTCCTTCCTTCATCTTTACGCTCTTAAGTTGAACACATCATAAAATAAGTGATTTATCTAGGAGTAAAAGAAAATTGGGTTGAATATGAAATAGTGGAGGCATTAAAAAAACAGGTTTAAATGATATTGCGAAAAATATTTAAAAGTATTAAAATAAACAAAGAATATTATGTACTATATAAATAAAGAATAATTATATGATTATATACAACATAATTTTAAAGACATTTAGTTTTTTTTATATCTCACTAGTTTCTAGTGAGGCCCGTGTATTACACGAGTACACAAGAAACAATAAACCCGTTAAGCACTATTAATATAGTCGTTGTACAATAGTCTTTAAAATAATTTCAAAGTAAAAGGTAATTATAAATAATAAATGTTTGATTTTTTGAAAAAAAGGAAGTAATATTAAATTAACAAATTTTGAAACATAAATTTTAAGAATGGTAACTATTATTTTACTATTATAAATTTGTTAAAAGACGTGAGGTTTAATGTAAGAGTGATAAGTGACGAAACTTGTAGTATTTTATTATAGAGTTTAGATTTTTACTACAAAAGTTTGTTTTTCTTTACAATTTATCACTGCACCACTTTGAAATCTGAAGTAAATAATATGAAAAATTTTCTCTTTCCTTCATCTCTTATAATAAAAATAACAAGGATGTTGGATTTCAATAATATAAAGTTTGACCTGTTAACCGATGCTAACCAAACTTTAAAAATGTATCACAACGTATAGTCTAAAACGTATAATTATTATACAGTTAGTCGTGCACAGCTCAAGAAGGGAATAACCGTAAACGGTGAACTCAACCGCATTAAGGTGAGTTTCTAGCCCCACTTCCTTGTTATGTTTTCGGGGCTGTGTGCATACTCGATGTGATAGTTAATACACTTATCTTAAGTGGTAAGTGTATGCCTTGTATGATTTATGTATGATGATTGTTTGACGGTGCGTGAACGATCTTCGGATATTGCATGTACCGTCAGGTGGTAGTTAAGATATGATTGATAAGTATGACGAAAGATAGGATGTATGTATGAATATATGATGTATGCATAATGTATGTATGTTATAATGATGGTACGTGAACGCTCTTCGGAGATTGCACGTATTGTCAAGGAAAGTATGTATGAACAGGTACGGTACAGTTACACGAAACAAAAGGACCAGACCCTAATAATATCCGTGATGTTAGGGACCAGACCCTAATAATATCTGTGATGTTAGGGACCAGACCCTAATAATATCTGTGATGTTAGGGACCAGACCCTTATAATATCTGTGATGTTAGGGACCAGACCCTTATAATATCTGTGAGGTTATAGGGCGAAAGGCTCTTTAAAACGTATGATTATGTATGTAAAGGAAGTATGAAGGTAAGAATGAAAGTATATGCACTTACGTGTGTATATAAGAAAGTTAAGATGTTAAGTATGAAATGTAAGAAGGTATTGTATGATTATGTGATTAACTAGAACTCACTCAGCGTAGCTGACTTTTAGTATGCACGCAGATGAGTAGGATGAGGCAGCTCGCTTGAGGAGACACGTGGCACTGAATAAGGGGCTGGCATCGGAAGACTCAAGACGTTTAAGTTTAATGTTTTGTTTATTTTGAAAGACAAGATGTTGTTTTAAGACAAGAGGTGTTTTGTTATGAAATGTTTTATGAAAGCTTTTATATTCCGCGAATGTTTTAATTAACTTTGATATTTAGAACTGCGTTTATGAGTAAATCCAACACGAAAGTAGGGCTACCGGTAACGGGGCCTTACAAACATGCCTCCCTTGTCTTCGAACTCCATCAAGTGATCAAACTACATAATTTTTGTGATGAGACGTTGAACATCCACCTAATATATGTCACCTTCGTGTTGACAAATTGATATTAAATGTATATGTTTTATAATTAAAAAAAGGGATTACTCCATAAACACTTAAAACGTACTTTAAAACCTAGTAAATAAGATTGGTAGAAAACAATTTTTAGATCTACTTACATCTACAATGAAACCGTTATATGTGCTATTTTAATATCATTTATACTGTTACCGGTATAAGTGTAAGTGTATCATAAAACCATCATAGGTCTACAGTGAGAGGGTATATGACACAAAGGATGATTTAATTACCATAGTTTACACATATTACACACATATAACAATTTATACTGTTTATAATGCCAAATAAGTTTCACATGCTCAACATAAGACTGGTCGCTATGGGGCTCCAAAGGCTGAGTTGGCGGGCGTCGATGGGCGCGGAACACCGCAGTGGGGCGCAGTGCTTCCTTGGGCGCCGATGCTTTGGTGGTTCAAACGGCCGGCGCGCTTTGAAAGTTTTGGTGGGTCCCCCCCTCCAACGTTCATAAACGGCTACTATTTAAAAAAAAAAAAACTAATTATTTTATTTATAAATACTAACTCATTTTATCATTTTAAACTCAAACAAATACCAAATTACTATCAAATTTCATAACAAAAACTCTCAACTATCTACCATGAATCCTTTCTCAAATTTCACCGGCTCGAGCTCAAACCCGAACCCAAACCAGAACACGAGCTCGAGCTCAAACCCTAACCAAAACCCGAACACCAACCCAAACCCGTGGGATCTGTCTCAAAGGTGGTGGGGTAGTTTACTCGCAAACAATGACCCTACCAACCCTTACTTTGCCAACCAGCATGTACCCGCAATGCCTCCAAACGTACAATCGTTTCCAAACGATATGTTTTATCGAATGCCAATGTCGTTTATGCCTACGCCACCCAAACCCAAACACCCCAGACCCAAACACCCGAAACCCAAGTTGTCGAAACCCAAATTCCCGAAACCTAAGGCGACGAACCCCAAGTTCGTCGCAAGCGAAGCCATAAAAAGAAGGTTGTTGTCGATCAAACACCAACCGAAATGTACGACAGGAAAAAGTGGGAAGACGACGAGGAAGCGGCGTTGGCGCAAGCGTGGATCGACTCATCCGAAGACTCGGTGTTAGGTGACGGTAAACGCACCGCGATATTTTGGGCAGAAATACGTGATAAGTGTTTTTGAGATAATGGGTCGAGGTCGCTACCGCGGGGATGATTTCGTCTCCAACAAATGGAAGGCAATGGTGTTAAAAATGAACCACTTCTCCACAATTCACACTCGCCTTAAGAACAACAGAGGAAGCGGCACGAACGACGCCGACCTTCTTAAGGATATGATGAAACAATACAAGGGCCTTCATGGTCACCGCTTCGGCATGGAGATGTTTGAAATTTGTAAGAAATGCACGAGCTCGCCAAAGTGGCATCCGATCCCGACATCTTCACCGCGACCGTCCAAACGGTCAAAAACAACGTCTACTTCGGCCGATCAATCGCCGTCTCAAGCCGCGTCGGATGCTCGTTCTCAATTTAACTTAAACGAGATTGATCCCGATTTTCTTTTTGATGAACCAGATGAGTTGCCACGTTCGGTAGAAAGAGAAAGGGCCAAGACGACAGCTAGAGGTGGGGGGTCTTCGTCTAGAACGACATCCTCGATGAGTTCCGACGTGAGCGCGCGGTTTGACAACTTGGAGCTTGCACTGCGTAAAGAGTTTCGCGAGGAAAAAAACACTCGAAAGAGGAACTCAAGATAATACACGAAGAAAGAAAAGCAATGCATGCGGAATACAAAGCCATGCATGAAGAAAGAAAGAAGGCTAAATCGGAGCGGCAACGAGAGAAGGACTTCAAGCTCCTCGCAAAGGATCTCTCGCATCTAGATGATATCACGCGGGCGTTTTTGGAGAAAAAGAAAGAAAGGATAATGGCAAAATATGCAAACGAGGACTCGGACGTCGAAAATTAGTTTTATTTTTTTTTCTATTTGTATGCTTTTTTATGTTTTTTAGTTTAATTAAGTTTGATTTTTATTATTTAGTTTAATTTAGTTTGTATTTTATTATTAAGTTATATTAAGTTTGTTGGTTTTATTAAATTTATAAAAAAAGAAAAAAAAATTAAGGGGCTTCGAAGCCCCCTCACCATTGAGGGGCATCTTTGGGGTGGAGCTTTGAAACCCCCAGTGCCCACGTAACGCTGACGTGGCACTGAAGAGGGGCTTCGAAGCCCCTCACCATAACAGACAGCCTAAGCTACGATTCCGAGCTATGTTATAAAACATCAGCGAAAAAGAAGCATGATAGAATTTATTTATTTGAAGTTTTGCTAAAAAAATCATTGTTAGTAGCATCAACCAATGAGGATGAAGGAACACAAAACACTTTCATCCAACTTGAATACTTGATTAAAGGTTGCTATTCTAAGGAAGGTACTTTAATCATCCACTTTGTCATATAAAAAGAGCTACTGAAAAAGACCACAAAAGATGTTTGGAACACAAATAATACATGAGAGAAGATCAAAAAATATATTCCAATTAGAAGCATATTCATACACTCAAAACAACAAACTATTTATATATTTGAACCATGTTGAACTTGCTAAGAATTATAAATTCCTCGGTTATTAATATTTCATTTCAGAGGTTGGTGGTCAATTACAGAAAAAAGTCTTTTAAAACTTAAAAATCTTAAATTCAAGTCCTAAAAAGTAAAAAAAAAAATAATAATAATTTGTTTGACCCGAGAAAGATATTTGTAATTGATAGTTCAATTACGTGATCACAACGAAGGTGATTAATCAGTGTCCAACTTCGTTTATTTTAATATGATGTGACAATATGTAACCATTAATGCACTTAATTGATGAGTATTTAGAAATAACTTTGATAGGTTTTAAATGGGCCATGTACGTGTTTAGTGTTTACATGTTCCTTGTCAAATATTAGACGAATTCAAACTTATTTATGCTACATAAACTCAAACCCGACAAGAATTGTTGAAAACTGTCATGGGTACAGTCTGTTTAACCTTCCACGTACTATAAATTTCTTACAAAAGTAATTGAATGTTTTAAACAGGTCAAAGCCATGTATATAAATTCTTTTTACTAAACACAAATCTATTAACTTCTATCATGTGATGATATCAATTTGTGGTGGGGTATAAAGTACAAGACCCCCATGTGATCGATGAAAGCAAATATGAAATATACAATACCAATCCGATCATCTTGAACCATGGTAAACCTTATCCCATTTCCAACCACCAACTTACTAATCAACAAACACAGATTATTTACACTTCATTAAAACCATAATTCCGATTCTAATCTCTAACTTAACAACATACATAAAAACAATATATATTTTTTTTAAACGATAAAGTTACAATACGGCTAATACACTTCCTGGGTTGGAATCCATAAACTCCCAGTAAAAGACAAGAACCTCTACCAAACAGGTACTAGGTTCTGTTTCCGGATATTTACGTAACCGGATTAACGTCAGTCGCAGTAGTACCCGCTACGGACGACAACAACTTCTTTGGCGGAAGGAGCATAGATCTACACAAAGGACAATTAACTTGCCCCACATCTAACCATTTATCCAAACACACTTGATGAAACACATGTTTACAATTAACAAGCTCTCTAATCATATGGCAATCATCAACACACTCCATGCAAACCGTACACACCGGGTTTTCACCTCCACCATAACTACAAGCGCATTCGGAGTATGAAACAACGTTGACTTTGTCTTTGATGGACGCGGTGACAACGTGGACGGGGACGGGGAGGAGGGAGGGCGAGGAGCCGTCTAATATGAGGATATAGTTGCCCGAAGACGACGGGTAGTCGTCGGGATCGGGTGGTGATTTAAACAAGCCAAGATAAGATATTGCTCCGAGCATGAGTGATAGTAAATAAGATATCATGTTTGAGACAATTGTTGTTGTGATAACATGTGGTATCTTGAATATTGCTAGATACAAGAATTAAATCCCCATAGATGAAGTAACAAAAAAGGCGGCGAATAATTGTTTGGAGCTTAATGTTGTAAATTGCAACAAGACATATATGAACAACGATGGACGACGTTCGTCCGTTTATTTATTATTAAATATTCAATCAGTTTGTTGTTTGTATATATTTTTTTATTTTGTAGATTTGTAGTATTTAAGGCGTGATTTTTTTTATTTGTTTATTGCTTTCGTGTTAGGTCTCAAGTGTATTAGTTTATTACTTTATTGAGCTAGGACCAAAAGTATCAAAAGTAGATTTTGTTGTTTCTAATAAAGTGGAAAACATCTAATAAATTTACATTTTTATGTATCATTTGTTTATTTAAGAATCGTTAATATATGTATGTTGTAATGAGTGAATCAGTACCGATCAAATTTTCATTGTATCGCACGGACTATATTTTTGCTAGTTACATGTGAAACATGTTCTCAATGCATAGGCGGTGAATGCCCCCCCCCCAACCAATATTGTCTCTTAGAAATCAGGCCCGAGGAAAGGGGGAGATGGGCGATTGTCCAGGGCCCGCTCTCCGGGAAGAAAAGGGAGGGGGGTGATAAGTGTTAAAAAATATATATATTTTAGATATAAATTTATTTTAAAAAAGCTTACAAATTTTTTTTTTATTGCAATAGAAAGGGTGTTAGTAGTCGAAAACATAGGTTTTTGTTTCAAATTCTTGGAGCGACTAGCTTCTAAAATTTAAGAGGTTCTTACTCAGCTGGTTCTCAAAATTTTTAAAGGTTCTAAAAAACGAGCATGTTATGATTCATAATTAACATTTATAACATGCAATAATATAGTTTTATTGGGAAATAAATATGGAAGCTATGTTGATAACATATGTTTTTGGAAGGATAATTGATGTGATACTGATGGTTGCCTGATCGACACGACGTCTTCCTTCCTTCATCTTTACGCTCTTAAGTTGAACACATCATAAAATAAGTGATTTATCTAGGAGTAAAAGAAAATTGGGTTGAATATGAAATAGTGGAGGCATTAAAAAAACAGGTTTAAATGATATTGCGAAAAATATTTAAAAGTATTAAAATAAACAAAGAATATTATGTACTATATAAATAAAGAATAATTATATGATTATATACAACATAATTTAAAAGACATTTAGTTTTTTTTATATCTCACTAGTTTCTAGTGAGGCCCGTGTATTACACGAGTACACAAGAAACAATAAACCCGTTAAGCACTATTAATATAGTCGTTGTACAATAGTCTTTAAAATAATTTCAAAGTAAAAGGTAATTATAAATAATAAATGTTTGATTGTTTGAAAAAAAGGAAGTAATATTAAATTAAAAAATTTTGAAACATAAATTTTAAGAATGGTAACTATTATTTTACTATTATAAATTTGTTAAAAGACGTGAGGTTTAATGTAAGAGTGATAAGTGACGAAACTTGTAGTATTTTATTATAGAGTTTAGATTTTTACTACAAAAGTTTGTTTTTCTTTACAATTTATCACTGCACCACTTTGAAATCTGAAGTAAATAATATGAAAAATTTTCTCTTTCCTTCATCTCTTATAATAAAAATAACAAGGATGTTGGATTTCAATAATATAAAGTTTGACCTGTTGACCGATGCTAACCAAACTTTAAAAATGTATCACAACGTATAGTCTAAAACGTATAATTATTATACAGTTAGTCGTGCACAGCTCAAGAAGGGAATAACCGTAAACGGTGAACGCAACCGCATTGAGGTGAGTTTCTAGCCCCACTTCCTTGTTATGTTTTCGGGGCTGTGTGCATACTCGATGTGATAGTTAATACACTTATCTTAAGTGGTAAGTGTATGCCTTGTATGATTTATGTATGATGATTGTTAGACGGTGCGTGAACGATCTTCGAATATTGCATGTACCGTCAGGTGGTAGTTAAGATATGATTGATAAGTATGACGAAAGATAGGATGTATGTATGAATATATGATGTATGCATAATGTATGTATGTTATGATGATGGTACGTGAACGCTCTTCGGAGATTGCACGTATTGTCAAGGAAAGTATGTATGAACAGGTACGGTACAGTTACACGAAACAAAGGGACCAGACCCTAATAATATCTGTGATGTTAGGGACCAGACCCTAATAATATCTGTGATGTTAGGGACCAGACCCTTATAATATCTGTGATGTTAGGGACCAGACCCTTATAATATCTGTGAGGTTATAGGGCGAAAGGCTCTTTAAAACGTATGATTATGTATGTAAAGGAAGTATGAAGGTAAGAATGAAAGTATATGCACTTACGTGTGTATGTAAGAAAGTTAAGATGTTAAGTATGAAATGTAAGAAGGTATTGTATGATTATGTGATTAACTAGAACTCACTCAGCGTAGCTGACTTTTAGTATGCACGCAGATGAGTAGGATGAGGCAGCTCGCTTGAGGAGACACGTGGCACTGAATAAGGGGCTGGCATCGGAAGACTCAAGACGTTTAAGTTTAATGTTTTGTTTATTTTGAAAGACAAGATGTTGTTTTAAGACAAGAGGTGTTTTGTTATGAAATGTTTTATGAAAGCTTTTATATTCCGCGAATGTTTTAATTAACTTTGATATTTAGAACTGCGTTTATGAGTAAATCCAACACGAAAGTAGGGCTACCGGTAACGGGGCCTTACAAACATGCCTCCCTTGTCTTCGAACTCCATCAAGTGATCAAACTACATAATTTTTGTGATGAGACGTTGAACATCCACCTAATATATGTCACCTTCGTGTTGACAAATTGATATTAAATGTATATGTTTTATAATTAAAAAAAGGGATTACTCCATAAACACTTAAAACGTACTTTAAAACCTAGTAAATAAGATTGGTAGAAAACAATTTTTAGATCTACTTACATATACAATGAAACCGTTATATGTGCTATTTTAATATCATTTATACTGTTACCGGTGTAAGTGTATCATAAAACCATCATAGGTCTACAGTGAGAGGCGTTTCCTGCGGGGACAGCTTGCGTACCGCACGTGAGGACGTCACGTCTCTGAGCGTGGTGGGTCCTGCTGATCCAGTTGGTTTCTGCGCAGACGTTCCTTTAGTTAAGTCTTGCGGGTTCAACCGCACAGACGTCCGTTAAGGAGTCTTGCGGGTTGAACTGCGCAGACGTCCCTTTTCAAGGTGAGTCTGCGGGTCCAACTGGGCTCTGCTGGGACCTACCTCTTCACCCCCCCCCCCTTCTCAGTGACGAGCTCACGGTGTCTGTTTTGCAGGTTATCAGGAGAACCATCTTTGCCGGGTCCAACCCCTCGTGGGAAACATCTATCTAACCCCCAGGTTACCCGTAATCTGCTCGGGGTCCGGTTAGTGTTTCTTCATTGGCGCCATCCGTGCATAAAAGCTAGAACTTCATTTCTTCAGTTTTTTTTTCAAACTTCTGGAAAGATGGTTAACGTTACTCCGGTCCCAAGGCCAACGAGTTACCAGGAAGCCCCGGTAACCACAACCCCAGCTACTGGGGGAACACCGGCGAGCACACAAATTTTACGAACACTACCCCGGTTACTCAAGCCGGGGCAAGTGCAGTAAATTTTACGAACACTACCCCTGTTACCCAAGCTGGGGCAAGTGCAGTAAACAACCATCCCCTGGGATTCAATAATACCCAGGTGGAAAGACAACAGACGAGACTCCCCCGCCAAACACTTGAACAAGTTAAAGCGTGGGCGGAGGCACGTCCGAAGGAATTCCAAGCTGAGTTGGACGAACGCTTGCGTTCCGTCCAACAGGCTGACGAATTTGGAAGCACTCGCCAACAGCTCAACATGAGCAGTGAGTGCGAGTCCTCGGACGATGATCAGGAGGAATCCGACACCGACGCAAACCCTCGCCTTAGGGCGAAAGGGAAGCGTAAGGAAACGGACTTCCAAACGAGAAAGAATTTCGGAGAAACCTTCAAACAAAGGAACGCGGGGGGAAACCCACGTGACTTCTCCAAAACCTTCAGACCAACTGCTGCAAACGCGGGAACATCCAAGTTTGCAAGGGACATTGCGGAAGCAATCGCCCCGAAAAGTGCCAAGCAGATGCCCAACATCGGCACTTATGATGGTATATCCGACCCAGATGATCACCTGAACAGATTCATAGCGGGGGCAACCGTCAGCAACTGGACGGAACCCACGTGGTGTTATATGTTCCAGATGACACTGGTTGGAGCGGATAGAGCGTGGTTTGACCGTTTACCGGTCCACCACATCTATGATTGGGCGGACTTCCAACACAAGTTTAGCCAACACTTCAGTCAACAGAGGAAATATATTGAAGAACAGTGGACGATCCTCAACTGCGTTAGAGATAAGGATGAACCTTTACTAGACTTCATCACCCGCTTTAAATCGAAAAAGCTGAGTCTGGGCGTTATAAGCGAGGACCTTATTCGCGCCGCTTTCATCCAAGGCGCCGAATACCCAGAGCTTATCCGCACGTTGACGGGTAAAGATGGCATGCCACCCACATGGGATGCCATCATGACGGCAGCCAAGCGCTTTGCCGAAACGGAGAAGCAACTGGGTGGGAATCTGCCCCAGACTACAAACTTCTACACGCAGAGGACTAGAGAAAACAATGTCCAGACCGCCTGGCAAAACAAAAGGAGGCCAAGCATGTGGCAGTCAAGGGTAAACTTTGACACCTCATCCAGCTCTCGCTCCCTATTAGGCGGAAGGGGTAATACACACCCATCAAGCCAACACCCCAGGTGGACGCCCCTCACCAAAAGCGTCACGGAGATATTTGCCACTGAGAAACTCCCATGGCCAAAAGCTCCAACGGTCCGAAAACGACCTGACGCGGACCAGAGCAAATACTGTGACTTCCACGGCACAAAGGGTCACACCACTGAGAAGTGTTCATCTTTGAGGAATATTATCGAAACATTCGTCAAGGAGGGCAAACTTACACACCTGGTGGCATCAATCAGGAATAGAGGGAAGAATGACAACCGATACAAAAGCAACGGACGAAAGCCCGTTGACATCAGCATTCACATGGTTCGTGGTAACATCAGAGGAAGAAAAAGACAGACGACAGAACCATGCGCATGGAAAGAAGCTGAGGTGCGCTTCCCGCGAGTGCCAGGAGGACCCAGCAAAGAAGACCCTATCGTCATCAAAAGCCAGCTGGGGCACTACATCACTTCCCGCACTCTTGTTGACAACGGTGCCTCGTCAACAGTTATGTACAGGCAGTTCTTCGACAAGCTAGATGATGAAGACAAGGAACGCTTGGAAACGGTCTACGCCTCGATGGAAGGGTTCGACGGCAGCACAAACACCCCTCTGGTATCCTATCTTTCCCCGTCACTCTCACAGACGGAAAACTCTCCCGCACAGAGGATGTGGACTTTGTCGTAATGAGGAAGCCACACCACGCGTACGACATTCTCTTCGGGAGAGACGGGATGGCAAGATTCAATGCCGTAGTATCTTCAGTCTACGGCATGATGGGATGGCCAACAGCAGAGGGCGTGGCGATGGTCACCGGTATTCCCCAGGTATGCATCGCATCTGTCTCATCAACACCCAAACCAAAGATGGCTAAACCCACCATCACCGAACCAGAAGAATGGGCTTTTAATGGAAAATACCCCGACCAGGCGGTTACCATTGGCCCAACAATAACTGATCCTACGCGCACATTACTCAAACGCTTACTACAAAAAAACGCTGACATCTTCGCATGGAAACCAGCAGACATGACTGGTGTACCTCGAAGTAAAGCAGAGCATAAGCTCAAGTGTGACCAGGCTTTTACGCCGGTCATACAAAAGCGTAGAGTAATGGGGGCGGAACAAGCTAACGCGTGTAGAACCCAAGTCAAGGAACTCCTTGACGCGGGCACCGTACGCGTTAGCAGATATCAAACTTGGGTTGCAAATCCCGTTATGGTACCGAAGTCTAACAAGCAATGGCGCATGTGCATAGATTTCAAAGACTTGAACAAAGCATGCCCCAAATATTGTTACCCGTTACCCGAAATTGATCTTAAGGTAGATTCGTTATCACCGTTTCGCCTTAAATGCTTCCTTGATGCGTATAAAGGGTACCATCAAATCCACATGGCCGTTGACGATCAGGACAAAACCGCATTTCGGACGCCCGATGGCACATTCTGTTATCAAATGATGCCATTCGGACTTAAGAATGCCGGGTCCACATACCAGCGCCTGATGGACAAAGAGTTTCATGCCCAAATTGGGAGGAACTTGGAAGTATACATGGATGACCTGGTCATTAAAAGCCTTAACCCAGAAGCGATGTTGAAAGACATCGAAGAAACATTCAACACACTCAGAAGGATAAACATGAAGCTCAACCCGAGCAAGTGTTCCTTTGGGATGGAAGAAGGGAAGTTCTTAGGAGTCATTGTTACAAAAGATGGCTTCAGAGCGAACCCTGAAAAGGTCGAAGCCATTATCAAAATGGAATCACCTACTACCATCAAACAAGCTCAGACACTGAACGGACGCCTAGTTGCACTTAACCGCTTCTTGGCAAATCATGCGGATAGGTCGTTCCCATTCGTGTCGACGCTGAGAAACTGTCTAAAGAAAACGCACTTCCGCTGGACACCAGAAGCGGAAGCAGCTTTTCAGGAAATTCGGTCACGTTTGATCGAACTCCCAACGCTCACAGCACCAGAAGAGGGAGAGGAATTAATCCTATACCTCTCCGCCACAGATAGAGCAACCGGGGTCGTCCTGTTAGTCGAGCGAAAAGGCATCCAGATGCCAATCTACTATGTTAGCCGTCTCCTAACAGACGTCGAAACTCGGTACTCTACCCTGGAAAAATTAGTCTTAGCACTTGTACAGGCTTCACGCAGGCTAAGACGATATTTCCAAGGTCACCCAATTACTATTCTCACCAACTTCAAACTTGCAAACGTTTTAGGCAAACCCGAACTTTCGGGACGCCTAGCCAAATGGGCAATAGAATTGGGAGAATACGCGATAAAATACAAGCCAAGGCCAGCTATAAAAGGCCAGGTCTTGGCCGACTTTATTGCCGAAGTCCCCGCATCGCGAGAGAAAGAGTGCCAGGACGAGGCTCAACCCTCTCCAGCACTAGACATCGATGAAGTCTGGCGACTTTACACTGATGGAGCGGCCAGCAGCGAGGGCTCAGGCGCAGGGTTAAAACTTACCAACCCAGCAGGCCAAGAATACACTTACGCTATTCGACTAGACTTTCCAAGTACGAATAACGAAGCTGAGTATGAAGCATTCTTGGCCGGGTTGAGGATTGCGCGTAAAATGGGAGTAAAGAACTTGGAAGCCCATGTGGATTCCATGTTAGTTGCCAATCAGATAAACGGGACGTACACGGCCGTGAACGACACAATGGCCCTGTACCTCGCTCAAGCAAAAACCCTCATGCGCGATTTTAATGATTGTAAAGTCATACACGTCAAGCGTAGCGAAAACAAATCTGCGGATGCATTAAGCAAGCTTGCGTCATTAGCTTTCACTCACCTGGGAAAGGACATCCGCATTGAACTCCTGGGAGCACCATCAGTCCCACACAAGGAAGTCTGTGTCATCCAAACCGGCACAGAAACGTGGATGACACCAATAATAAATTACCTTGCGGCGGGCATACTACCAGAGTCAAAAACACAGGCAAGAAAACTACGCTGTAAAGCACTGAACTATCAACTCATTGATGACGTCCTTTACAGACGTAACTTTCTTGGCCCCCTCCTCAGATGCGTTGACGACCAAGATGCCAACTACCTCCTAAGGGAAGTACACGAAGGCATATGTGGGATACATGCAGGTCCACGCGCAGTTGTGGCTAAGCTAAACAACGCGGGATACTTTTGGCCGGGGATGCATACGGACGCGCTGGCGTACATCAGAAAATGCAGGTCTTGTCAGCTCTACGCACCCAACACGCATCGCCCGAAGAATGAACTTGTTCCAGTCACCTCTGCATGGCCATTTCAGAAGTGGGCCATCGACGTGACAGGCCCATTTCCCACAGCAGCAGGGAACGTCCAGTTTCTAGTGGTCGCCATCGACTACTTCACCAAGTGGATAAAGGCAAAACCCTTAGCCCAAACGACCGCGAAACATATCAAAAAATTCATTCGGGAATTTATCATTTGTCGTTTCGGGCTCCCACAGAATTTGGTGAGCGATAACGGCACCAACTTTGCTGACAAGAAGCTACAACAGTGGCTTAAAGAACTTCAAATCACCCACACCTTTACCTCGGTGGCGCACCCGCAGGGTAATGGTGAGGTGGAAAGAGCAAATAGGAGCATCGTCGGCGGCATAAAGAGAAGACTATTGGAACACAGATCCGGCTAGGTGGACGAAGTTCCACACGTACTTTGGGCACACAGAACGATGAAAAAGGCAAGTACGGGAGAAACCCCGTTCAGCCTCACTTATGGCACTGAAGCCATGGTCCCGGTCGAAATTGGCTTACCCTCACCAAGGGTCATGATTCAACCAGAGGACAATAATGCGGAAAGACGGTTAGACCTTATGCTAACCGAGGAACGCAGAGACTTAGCCTCAATGCGTGAAGAGAACTACAAACGACAAATGCAAAAGTACTACAACACGCGGGTAAAACTCTGCAACTTCAATGTAGGAGACTACATATTGCGTAACAACGAGGCTTCGAACCAAGATCGCCCAGGAAAGCTGACCCCTGTCTGGGAAGGTCCGTACGTTATCAAACAAAACCCTTGAAGTTGGTTCGAAGAAGGATCTTTTGCCCAGGAAAGTAACTATAAGACGAGTGCGGGTACAGTGTCAAGGCAAAACCCTTCACATACCTAGCACTCCGCAGGGAAATGAAACCAAGAAGGATCTTCTGGGCCATGCTTGCGGAAACGAGAATAACATCCCCGCATAGTGGGAACGTCGAGAACTAGATTGTTTGAAGCTTCAAGATGGAATTGGTGGTTTTAACATAATTGATCACTATGTTCAAAACTACCAAAACCTCATGGAGAATCTACACAAGAGGTACTCAACGCTCCAGACTTGCGAGGAGGTTACAGACCTACCCGCATCATACCCAAAGATCAAGCAGAACAGTGGGAAATTCTGCGTGACATTAGGATTTCCGCGGGAAGAATCCCCATGGAAAACCTTAAAACTAAACCCTTTTCAAAAACCCTTTGCTTAAGTCCAAAAGTTCACCTCACTTTATTAAACATTCATGAGAAGAACATTGGACTGGGGGGACTTGAAGAGGTAGGTCCCAGCAGAGCCCAGTTGGACCCGCAGACTCACCTTGAAAAGGGACGTCTGCGCAGTTCAACCCGCAAGACTCCTTAATGGACGTCTGCGCGGTTGAACCCGCAAGACTTAACTAAAGGAACGTCTGCGCAGAAACCAACTGGATCAGCAGGACCCACCACGCTCAGAGACGTGACGTCCTCACGTGCGGTACGCAAGCTGTCCCCGCAGGAAACGCCTCCCAATGGTTTCCAGGTACTCCGCCTGTTCCCGCAGTTACGGATACCGGCCATCAGGGAAGGCTACCCGCGCAGCATGGCTACACGCACAAGGCTTAACTCTCATAATAATTCAGCAGTCACCTGAAGAAGGAATGAGCAAGCCGGGAACAGTCCCGCACAAAGGCGGGAGGGGGAATACTCCCGCCCAAATGAGCCAGTCCGTACGATACTGAGGATCTTTTGTACTGTACCTGACGAGGTATGGGCAAAAGATCTGACCAAAGATACGACAGCTCATTGACAACAGTATGGCGAGCAGCATGCTCTTGTACTGTATGTCACTATTAGCCGCTACCTACTCACCAACTCCTGACATACCACGTGCATAGCCTGTAGTTGGTGGAAAAGGAATAGTACACAGCAGGCCTGGTCACTATCAGCCTCTGCCTACCCACCAACTACCAGCATGGCACGTGCGTAGGCCACAGTTGGTTGAACAGGAATACTATTCAGCCGGCTACACCTCCTTGGAAACCTACCTTCGGCTATAAATACCCCAAATGGTATGATCATCTTATCATCATATACTATCTCGTATTACATATTATACCTGATATCTGCTCTAGCAATCTCTTAATATACATTTATATTTAAAGAGCAATCTAGTCTGATTCTCACGCCGGAGGGTGGTCACAAGGAGGAACCCCCCCCCCCCCTTCTCAGTGACGAGCTCACGGTGTCTGTTTTGCAGGTTATCAGGAGAACCATCTTTGCCGGGTCCAACCCCTCGTGGGAAACATCTATCTAACCCCCAGGTTACCCGTAATCTGCTCGGGGTCCGGTTAGTGTTTCTTCAGGGGGGTTCCTCCTTGTGACCACCCGTAATATAGTTTTATTGGGAAATAAATATGGAAGCTATGTTGATAACATATGTTTTTGGAAGGATAATTGATGTGATACTGATGGTTGCCTGATCGACACGACGTCTTCCTTTCCTTCATCTTTACGCTCTTAAGTTGAACACATCATAAAATAAGTGATTTATCTAGGAGTAAAAGAAAATTGGGTTGAATATGAAATATTTCATTTCAGAGGTTGGTGGTCAATTACAGAAAAAAGTCTTTTAAAACTTAAAAATCTTAAATTCAAGTCCTAAAAAGTAAAAAAAAAAAATAATAATAATTTGTTTGACCCGAGAAAGACATTTGTAATTGATAGTTCAATTACGTGATCACAACGAAGGGGATTAATCAGTGTCCAACTTCGTTTATTTTAATATGATGTGACAATATGTAACCATTAATGCACTTAATTGATGAGTATTTAGAAATAACTTTGATAGGTTTAAAATGGGCCATGTACGTGTTTAGTGTTTACATGTTCCTTGTCAAATATTAGACGAATTCAAACTTATTTATGCTACATAAACTCAAACCCGACAAGAATTGTTGAAAACTGTCATGGGTACAGTCTGTTTAACCTTCCACGTACTATAAATTTCTTACAAAAGTAATTGAATGTTTTAAACAGGTCAAAGCCATGTATATAAATTCTTTTTACTAAACACAAATCTATTAACTTCTATCATGTGATGATATCAATTTGTGGTGGGGTATAAAGTACAAGACCTCCATGTGATCGATGAAAGCAAATATGAAATATACAATACCAATCCGATCATCTTGAACCATGGTAAACCTTATCCCATTTCCAACCACCAACTTACTAATCAACAAACACAGATTATTTACACTTCATTAAAACCATAATTCCGATTCTAATCTCTAACTTAACAACATACATAAAAACAATATATATTTTTTTTAAACGATAAAGTTACAATACGGCTAATACACTTCCTGGGTTGGAATCCATAAACTCCCAGTAAAAGACAAGAACCTCTACCAAACAGGTACTAGGTTCTGTTTCCGGATATTTACGTAACCGGATTAACGTCAGTCGCAGTAGTACCCGCTACGGACGACAACAACTTCTTTGGCGGAAGGAGCATAGATCTACACAAAGGACAATTAACTTGCCCCACATCTAACCATTTATCCAAACACACTTGATGAAACACATGTTTACAATTAACAAGCTCTCTAATCATATGGCAATCATCAACACACTCCATGCAAACCGTACACACCGGGTTTTCACCTCCACCATAACTACAAGCGCATTCGGAGTATGAAACAACGTTGACTTTGTCTTTGATGGACGCGGTGACAACGTGGACGGGGACGGGGAGGAGGGAGGGCGAGGAGCCGTCTAATATGAGGATATAGTTGCCCGAAGACGACGGGTAGTCGTCGGGATCGGGTGGTGATTTAAACAAGCCAAGATAAGATATTGCTCCGAGCATGAGTGATAGTAAATAAGATATCATGTTTGAGACAATTGTTGTTGTGATAACATGTGGTATCTTGAATATTGCTAGATACAAGAATTAAATCCCCATAGATGAAGTAACAAAAAAGGCGGCGAATAATTGTTTGGAGCTTAATGTTGTAAATTGCAACAAGACATATATGAACAACGATGGACGACGTTCGTCCGTTTATTTATTATTAAATATTCAATCAGTTTGTTGTTTGTATATATTTTTTTATTTTGTAGATTTGTAGTATTTAAGGCGTGATTTTTTTTATTTGTTTATTGCTTTCGTGTTAGGTCTCAAGTGTATTAGTTTATTACTTTATTGAGCTAGGACCAAAAGTATCAAAAGTAGATTTTGTTGTTTCTAATAAAGTGGAAAACATCTAATAAATTTACATTTTTATGTATCATTTGTTTATTTAAGAATCGTTAATATATGTATGTTGTAATGAGTGAATCAGTACCGATCAAATTTTCATTGTATCGCACGGACTATATTTTTGCTAGTTACATGTGAAACATGTTCTCAATGCATAGGCGGTGAATGCCCCCCCCCCCCAACCAATATTGTCTCTTAGAAATCAGGCCTGAGGAAAGGGGGAGATGGGCGATTGTCCAGGGCCCGCTCTCCGGGAAGAAAAGGGAGGGGGGTGATAAGTGTTAAAAAATATATATATTTTAGATATAAATTTATTTTAAAAAAGCTTACAAATTTTTTTTTTATTGCAATAGAAAGGGTGTTAGTAGTCGAAAACATAGGTTTTTGTTTCAAATTCTTGGAGCGACTAGCTTCTAAAATTTAAGAGGTTCTTACTCAGCTGGTTCTCAAAATTTTTAAAGGTTCTAAAAAACGAGCATGTTATGATTCATAATTAACATTTATAACATGCAATAATATAGTTTTATTGGGAAATAAATATGGAAGCTATGTTGATAACATATGTTTTTGGAAGGATAATTGATGTGATACTGATGGTTGCCTGATCGACACGACGTCTTCCTTCCTTCATCTTTACGCTCTTAAGTTGAACACATCATAAAATAAGTGATTTATCTAGGAGTAAAAGAAAATTGGGTTGAATATGAAATAGTGGAGGCATTAAAAAAACAGGTTTAAATGATATTGCGAAAAATATTTAAAAGTATTAAAATAAACAAAGAATATATTGTACTATATAAATAAAGAATAATTATATGATTATATACAACATAATTTAAAAGACATTTAGTTTTTTTTATATCTCACTAGTTTCTAGTGAGGCCCGTGTATTACACGAGTACACAAGAAACAATAAACCCGTTAAGCACTATTAATATAGTCGTTGTACAATAGTCTTTAAAATAATTTCAAAGTAAAAGGTAATTATAAATAATAAATGTTTGATTGTTTGAAAAAAAGGAAGTAATATTAAATTAAAAAATTTTGAAACATAAATTTTAAGAATGGTAACTATTATTTTACTATTATAAATTTGTTAAAAGACGTGAGGTTTAATGTAAGAGTGATAAGTGACGAAACTTGTAGTATTTTATTATAGAGTTTAGATTTTTACTACAAAAGTTTGTTTTTCTTTACAATTTATCACTGCACTACTTTGAAATCTGAAGTAAATAATATGAAAAATTTTCTCTTTCCTTCATCTCTTATAATAAAAATAACAAGGATGTTGGATTTCAATAATATAAAGTTTGACCTGTTGACGATGCTAACCAAACTTTAAAAATGTATCACAACGTATAGTCTAAACTTTCAACATATTTTCTCCCGATAAGCTGTTTACTAACGAAGTATAACCCTGTTAGTTTTTACTGACATGTTTGTGTGCACGGAAGCTTATGTTGAAAGTCATCCCACGTTAGCAGCCACGCCAACATAAACTAACAATATTAGCTTGAGGGAAATATGTTGAAAGTTGGAACTGTTATGGTCCATTAGTTTGAATTATTTAAATCCTTATTTAAATCCAATACCCCAGCATACCATATGGCTCTGCACACTTATCTATCATTCAATATGTTTTTTTATTTAACAAATCTCTTTCGTTAACCTTTTAAAAAAATCTAAATAAGCAGTTGCGTTTAATATTTTTTTTCGACATTCCGGTATATTTTTTTTAAACCAAATTGTACTCAAGATAGTATTTTACCAGTATTGTAAGTTATATGTGTGTCGGTGCCGTATCAGTGTCGTGACAAACCGTACTGATTCTAACCGAACAACATTGGTACCTGCATTAATACCATCGAACCGAAAGCGGTATTCAATTTTATGGTATATAAAACTTTGTTTAAGTTCTTTTCTTGAAATTTCGACATAAATTTTACGAAAACGAAATTTTATTTAAATAAACCGATTCTTTTATATCATAAAATAATATCGGTATCGTGACGAATGTAACCTATTTTTAACTAAATCAAAATCACAACATAGTTTTTATTATTATTATTATTATTATTATTATTATTATTATTATTCTTTTATGGGTAAAATTAAAATACAAATGGAGACAAAAATGAGAAGTGTGAGAAGGGTTTGTGACCACACAAAAAACCCTTAAAAATAAATTCAAAAAAAAAGTAATATAAAAATCATAACTCAAAATATAAATAAAAATGAAAAAATTTTAAAGACTAGCATGTTTCCGCCATCATTCCCGTTCAATAAAAAAAGTAAAAAAAAGTTACAAAAAAATAAAAAAAATGACGAAAAGACACAATGTCAAGATAAAAAACACAATGACGAAAATAAACAAAATAGACAATTAAAACTAAAAAGACACAATAGATCGCAAAATATAACACAACGCCGAACAAATATAACACAATGTTGAGTAATATAACACAATATAAAGAAAAAAAAATACACAATGTCAAGGAAAAAAACACAATCAATGACTAAAATAAATACAAAACATAATGATAAACAAAAAGACACGACTTTTTTCAATTACCATTGTGTTTTTTTTATGAGAACGAGAAAGGTGATGGAAACATTTTTGTGTTTTTACTGTTTCGTTTTTTATTAAATTTTTTGTTATTCTTTTTTAATTTGTAAGGTTTTTTTTTATTTTTTTTTGACTAAAAATTATTATCATTCTTCTCATTTTGTACTCATTTTTAGAATAACTTACCCTATCTTATCTTCTATAGGTTACACGTCTTGAGAATTTGGTTCGGCACCTCCGGCTCTATGTTGGTTGGTTTTCTTTTCTTGGGCTGTGTGGGCTATTTGCAATTACTGTGGGCTCTATTTCGTTGGGTTTTCTTGGACTCTATTTTGGGTTCATCGTGGTTATTTTGGGCTACTTGGGCCCAGGGCTTTGCTGGAAGATTTCTTTAAAACTTGAGAAGAATTAATTGATTTGTCGAAAATATTAATAATAAGATATTATTTTGTGGGATCCTACTCAAAGGCTGCTTGTGGAGTTGTGACGTACCCAACTAATCGTCGTTTTATAAAGTTATCTTGACTATAATCATATTGTTGAATGTTGACACAAAACGTTTTTCGTAATAAGGTGACTGGTGGCAGAGGATGATGGTGATTTATCGTAATAAGGTGACTGGTGGCAGAGGATGATGGTGATTTATCAATGGTGGATGATGGTTGATTTTAACTACTTGTGTAAATAAACAGAGGTATGGCATGTTGAAAATGAGAAATTGACGATTCCCAGGGCCAGAGGTATAGTAAAATGCTATAAATTATTGTTTTTTTGTTTAAAAAAAATAAATGTAATATTTATTTAATTATTAGTTATATATTTTCTATATTTGACAATGGTCTTCGGAGGGCGATTGAGGACATCGTGGTTTGTGGAGGTCCGTTCTTTGGGGATCTCCAATGGAGGTTGGCATCACTTCCGATCCGTTATGGGGGGTTGGGTCTCTGTTCGGCCGAGGATGTATCTACATATGCTTTTGTGGCTTCGAGAGCACAGTCGTGGTGTTTGCAAGACCATATTCTTCGGGGTTGTGATATTTATGGGTTGGACTCTGATTATGGGTGTGCGATGGATCGTTTACGTACTTCACTTCCAGATTTTGATCTTAGCGGGTTCTCTAATAAGGACACCGCCCCCCCTAAAGCCCAACATGTTGTGGCGAGTGCCTTATTTAGTGGAATCGTCAAGAGTTTAGAAGTGAAGTTTGATCTATCCCCTCGCCAAAAGGCGGTGTTTGAATGCCTTCGGGCTCCTCGGGCTCAGGATTTTCTAACGGCCATCCCCATTGAAGGATTAGGCCAACGTATGTCGGGTTTGGAGTATCGGCCTATCCTTAAGTACCGGTTAATGATCCCTATGTTCCCGACGGATGAACCTTGCCCAATTTGTCGTAAGGTCTGTTTGGATTCTTTTGGTGACCATGCGGTGCATTGCAAAGAATTGCCTGGCTTTAAATACAGACATGATCTGGTTAGGGATGTTCTGTGTGATGTTCTTAAACGGGCAGGGATTTCTGCTAAAAAAGGAGGCCCCTGTTAACTTTCTCACTGATCCTATTGAAGGGAGGTCTACTTTACGACCAGCTGATATTCTTGTGTTCGGGTGGGCAGGGAGGAAACACGCCTGTGTGGATCTTACAGGAGTGTCTCCTCTTGTTGGGCTCAGGGACCGTGGGTTTGTTGTGGGTCAGGCTGCGTTGAAGGCTGAATCGGGCAAAGTTGTTAAATACGAGAAAGCTTGTTTAGATAATCAACATGTCTTTCTACCATTTGCCTTTGATACATTTGGTTTTCTGGCTTCAGAGGCTGTGAAATTTTTGAGTAGGGTTCAGCGCGTCGTACACGGAACCTCTTCAGCTTCTAGGTCCCAAAGCTTCGTTTTTAGCAGGATTGGCTTTGCTGTTCAAAAGGGGGTTGCGGCGCAGCTTGTTGCCCGTTTGCCTGCCACTTTATTGTAATCGTTTTATAGTAAATTATATAAAACTTCGATTTGATTATTAAATGTCTTTTACAGTTAACCTAAATCTTATAAAGTTTTTTTTGATTTGTATTTGTATTCTTATTTATATAATTAAGTAATAAGTAAATCAAATAAAATTATTAATTAAAAAACAATGATTAAACAATCATAAGCGAAGCCCCTCCCCTACGACCCTTTGGTGGTTTTACAGGTGAAAAAAATTATGTTTAAGTGGCGTCACATTCAACATTTTTTTTTTCTCAACGAAGCCCCTAACAAGCCCCATAAAACATAGTCTTAGTGTTTATGAAATATTAAAAATAATTTTAAATCATATTTATAAAATCATAGTTTATTTCTTTTGAACAACTAGTATTTACTTCTAAATCCATTCGTCTACTACAAGTTTTGAATCCTCTATTTAAAACTACAGGAAGCACCTATTTCACAATCTGATATCATTATGGCCAGTCCAGATGCCCATCGATGATACCACAGTTTAAAATTGAAATATGAACTATGAGCCTTATTTAGCCAAATAATATAAAGATAGCTTATTTGAAGAGAGACACTATTTTTTACGAAAATATGATAAAATATATAAACATATTGTATTATAAATATTTTTTATATATAACAGCAAATTTCATAATTAGATTGAACCGTAAGGTTTTAATCCCAAAATCTTACATTTGTAAAATATGATACCATACAACCAGATCAATAGGCCTTAGATATTGCATTCAAGATGATTAGCATCTTCAAAAACATTCTACAAAATATAAGTTTTGTATTCCTAAAAATAATAATTAGATTAAAAGAACTTTTACTTTAAATCTGAATGAGTACATTAATATGCTATTTCTGAATCGGTCAGAAATAAAGTGTGTTTGTCTCATTTAAAAAAATACCTTTTAATGGTTAATGGATCCTTTTAACGGGTCAAACCTCTTAATGACTTAACAAAAAGCTGTCAAAAGACCCGTAAGTTAACACACTTTATTAGACTTTATTTAAATAGACCCCGCCAACCGTTTCAGCCAATAAAAATGATCATAATAAAGGCTTTGTGCCCGGACGCAACATATATCTAGCAGAGAAACAACTCGAACGATATATATTTAGCACAATTTATAACTTACTAGAATTCCCCAAAGAAACAACGGGAATTCGGTTTTTGTCGGTATCGGTTCAGTTCATTATGGTATAGGTATGATATATGTTAGGGCTCGGAAATTTGATGTGGTGGATATATTATCCTGGCATATTTTCTGGATCAGTTATCCTTAGCACGCGTTTTAGATCTTGTCAGGATTAAGGATCTTCAATACTTATTATTGATAACTAATGATTGTTCTCTTTATGATATTGATATTATAACAGGTAAATGGCTTATGACCAAGTCCACCCTATTATTTCGTCGTTTGAGTCATTAAACAACCTAGTCAAAGCGTGTAACAACTATATGGAAGAAGTGAGCTTAAATAGAGGCTAAAAAAATACGAACGTTAGTTATTATATTTTTATATATAATGAAGCTCTGGCAGTAGATTAGACACATAATAAATACTCACTTGTAACACTTGCACTTAGTTTTCTCTTGTAATCATAGCATATGCTTTCACTTTGTAATTCTTTACTTTGAATATTAATAAAAGTGGTGATAGACGATTGTCATCACCCGGGGTTTTTATGACGGCGATCACATACTGATCAAAGGCTTTTTCTCGTAACAAAATCCTTGTGTTCATTTCAATTTTTACTACCATAATCACCATTATTATTCAAGCACTCCACCTCACAAAATTAATTTGGTTACATTATTCTTGAATATGATTTTTGACCAAAACAGTATTGATCACACTTTGTAAAACAAATGAAAAAAGCCAAAGAAATATAGTTGTAATGTCCAAAAGGATATCAACACATATTTACATCGATTGAAAATCATAAAATAAATAAAGTTGTATTATATCTAAAATGATATCGACAGGTCTTTATTTCGACCGAAAACCGTCGGTATTGGTTCTTCACAAAATTAATGCCAAGACATTAGCTAAAAAAACCACACCTATGTAATTAGGTTTTTAAGAAATTTAAATAATAAAAATAATAAAAACTTTGTGGCTAACTTTAAAGTAAAAATATGATGGTAAATTATTATTTATAAAAAAAAACTATTGTAATTTAAAATTTTTTAAAATTGTGATCAAATCTTTGTTGATCATTTCATTTGGAAAATATTCAATTTCTTAATCACAGATAAAATACCAGTTGGCGTTATTCACGTCTTACATTATATTCACAACATTCAAAAAAGAAAAAGCAAAAACATAAACAAACCGTGTAAAACAATAAAACTAACAAATTTTAAAATTCTAGAAAGAATGTAATGAAACTGCCTACGACAACAAAAAACAACAAACATTAGCCCTGTTAAAAGTAGGGTCAAGTTATTCTACAAAATGAGACAAAAATGAGAATGTTTTTTAGCAAAATAAAAACCACTCAAAAAAATAATGAAAATTAATAAAAAAACCGTAACTCAAAATTTAATAAAAAAATGAAAATGTAGAAGCGCAAAAATGTTTCCACCGTCTTTCTCGTTCTAAAAAAAAGAAAAAAAAAACTCGAAAAATACACAATATTGAGGAAAAAACATCATTACGTCTTTTTATTTATCATTGTGTTGTTTGTTTATTTTTGTCATTGATTGTGTCTTTTTCCCTTAACACTGTGTCTTTTTTTTATATTGCATTATATTACTTCACATTGTGTTATATTTTGTTCGACATTGTGTTAGATTTTGCTACATAATGTGTCTTTTTTTATTTATTATTGTGTTGTTTGTTCATATTTGGCATTGTGTTTTTTTGTCGGTTTTTTTTGTGTGTGTGGGGGGGGGGGGGGGGGGATGAAGGGGGAAACATTCTGGTTTTTTAAGTTTTTTTTTTGTTTTTTATTTATACAATAACACGTACTTCGCTTGTCATCTATCTAGACCAAAAGTAAAAGCAACTAAAAAGAAGGTTAAAAAGTCTCCTAGCATTAATGCATGTTAACTTTTTTTAAACCAGTTGCTTTCGATGAGAATTTTGAATCCTGAAGTGACTGAAAATCATGATAAAGAAAAACCCCTCTAAAACAACTCGCGTAACACGGGGGCTAAAAACTAATAGTTTAATATACGTGTAGTTAATAATAATAAAAAAATAAAAAATCCAACCTTGTAAATTGTAAACTGTTTTTATCTGGAATTTTGAGACACGTATGTATATGCATTTCAGTTAACGCGTATTGTTGCCTACAAACTCGTATATAGAATATATCCTTTTGTAATGAGTCATGACGAAAATAATTATAATACTTATAAACATAATTCACACATGACACTCTTCACCCTTCACAAATTCTTTTTCCACACTAGCCTAGAAATTTCTAAATTTCAACGCTTTTCAGATTTTTAGGTAATATTTACACACAACTCATTCTACTGTATAAATATATGCAGACAATATAAATCACACATATGTGTGTGTTACCACATAGAGATTGTGTTCTCATGTGAGATTAATTTTTTATGTGGCTATATAGGTAACCGTTTAGTCACTTGTAGGTATATTCTTGGGTTTGTTTCATAAAAAGGGTTATTGTCGATTTAATTAGCGATCTAACAGGTTTAAAAAAATTGTAGGCCGGTCATAAGTGTACAAATCTTATTCAATAAGGGTTGATCGACGTATATTATTGATAGAGATTATATAATACAAATTTACAATAATTACTCCTTCAATTAAAGAGTTTAACAAAAATATGAGATACACAATTAATTACATAATCTTTGCTAATATTATCTAATATCCCCCCTCAATCTGCATTGGTGGAGGACCGAAACGAAGCAAGGCGCGAAGATGTTCGAACTGAGCGCGCGGAAGGCTTTTAGTAAAGATATCTGCCACCTGAAGATTGGTTGGAACAAATTTGGTATACAACTGACCAGAGGAGACAAGCTCTCAATTAAAGTGGTAATCCAGGTCAATATGCTTAGCTCTTTTGTGTGAGACTGGATTCTGAGTCATAAACAGGGCACTCTTGTTATCACATAAAAGAGTTGGTCGATCCGGAGGTAAGGCATGAAGCTCTCGAAGAAGATGGGTAACCCACACAATTTCAGCAGCCGTATTTGCCATAGCACGATATTCAGATTCACAACTAGATCTAGAGACAGTGGGTTGTTTCTTGGCGCTCCAGGAGACAAGGTTACCGCCAAGAAATATAGAATAACCATAAGTAGAACGACGAGTCTCTAAACACCGAGCCCAATCTGCATCTGAATATCCTAAGATGGAGGGTGAATGTGGACGAGTGAAATGAAGACCAAATGATATTGTCCCTTTAACATAGCGAAGTACCCTTTTAACAGCCTGAAAGTGAGTAATAGTAGGCGCGTGAAGAAACTGACTCACCTGATTAACTGGATAAGATAGGTCGGGTCGAGTAATTGTCAAATACTAAAGTGCTCCGACGAGTGATCGATAGAGAGTTATATTCGAAAATGGTTGTCCATCAGATGTGAATGACTCATGAGGGGCAAGCGGAGTAGTGGCCGGTTTAGAGTCATATAATTCCGCCCTCTTAAGAATATCGGTGGCATATTTCGTTTGAGACAAAAACAATCCATTTTCAGTATAGGCTACTTGGAGGCCAAGGAAGTAGCTAAGGTTTCCCAGATCCTTAATAGCAAATTCTTGATTGAGCCGAGAAACAAAGGCATTGATTATTGTCTCGTTGTTGCCGGTGAGGATAAGATCATCCACATAGACAAGAAGATGCATGATGCATGAGTCCTGTTGATAGATAAACAAAGAAGTATCGGCACGACTACAAACAAAACCGATAGTAACAAGAAAGGTGCTTAACCGCTGAAACCAGGCACAAGGTGCCTGCTTTAATCCATACAAGGCCTTTGATAGTTTGCAAACATGATTCGGGAAATCTGGATTTGAAAAACCCGGCGGTTGTTCCATAAAGACAGTTTCTGTTAAGTTGCCATTCAAGAAGGCGTTTTTAACATCCAACTGATGTAGATGCCAATTGTTTAAAACAGCGAGAGAGAGAGAGGACTATGCGAACCGTGGATGCTTTAACAACTGGACTAAATGTGTATGAATAATCAAGACCCGGAATCTGAGTAAAACCTTGTGCCACCAAGCGAGCTTTATATCGATCGATAGAGCCATCAGATCTATATTTTATACGAAAGACCCATTTGGAACCCACAACATTTGAACCAGAAGGACGAGGCACAAGTGTCCAAGTATGATTATGATTTAAGGCTTCAAGTTCTTCATTCATGGCGGCCATCCAACGTGGACTTTTAGCAACTGTTTTAAAACCTTTGGGAATGGTCTCGGCAGAAAGAGTGGTATGAAGTATGTGATCAGTGAGAGTAGCAAAGTCAGCTACATGCTTTGGTTTAAAAATACCATCCTTGGCTCGAGTCATCATGGGATGAGTAGATGTTACAGTGGACTGTTGCGGTTGAGGTGATGGGGCAGGTAATGGGCTGGGTAGTGAACTAGTGGAGGCGGTAGCTGGGCTGGAATCAATATGAGGGGTAGTTGGGGGTGTATGAGTTGAGTTGGGCAGTGGAGAAGAAGGAACAGTGGATGAGCTGGTATATTGGCTAGGTGAGCTGGGAGGTGTGGCAGATATTGGTGAGGCTAGTGTGGGCTGCGTAGTTGGGTTTGTAGAGGGTTCAGAAGTTGGATGGCATAGGTGATAAGGAGAAGTGCTGGGCTCAAGTGATTGAGAAGGAGGTGTGTTGGGCTGGGAGGAAGTAGGCTGGACAATAGGCAGGTCATCAAGAAAGTTTGATAGGGTTAATGTTGACAGGGATGGAGAGGTTGCATTATTATCAAAGGGAAAGACTGACTCGTTAAATCGGGCATGTCTAGTGATGTAAATACGAGATGTTGCCGGGTCTAGGAAACGATACCCCTTGTATTGTGTACTATAACCGATAAAGACACAAGGTATGCTTCTTGGTACAAGTTTGTGTGGAGAGTAATCCCGTAAGTACGGAAAGACTTGGCAACCAAACGTACGAAAATTCCCATAATTAGGGTCTTGAGAATATAGTAAATTAAAGCGTGATTTATTTCCCAATAAGGCCGTAGGAAGACGGTTTATAATAAAAGTGGCCGAATAAAACGCATCCGTCCAATAAGGAGCAGGCACATGTGCATTAAAGAGCATTGCAAGACCCATTTCAACCACGTGGCGATGTTTTCGTTCCGCACGACCATTTTGCTCTGGTGTATAAGGACATGAAATGCGATGAAACGTGCCATTGTCTTCCAATATTTTACGAACGATATGGTTAACAAACTTAAAACCACCATCCGATTGAAATACTTTAATTTTTTGTGAGCATTGGGTTTCCACAAACCGAATGAAAGCAGTTAAAACCGGATAGAAACCTGTTTTGGACTTCAAGGGATAAAGCCACGTGAACCGCGAGTAGTCATCCACAAAGACAACATAATATAAATACCCATCCGTAGAACGAATAGGTGCCGGACCCCATAGATCACAATGTATTAGATCTAACGGATGCATAGATCGTTTAGGATTGACTTCAAAAGGCAATTTATGACATTTAGAAAGTTGACATGATTTGCAAATAATAGGTTTAGGCAACAAGGAAGTAACATGCAAAGCACCCGACTTGTGCAACAAAGAAATAATGTCAAAAGACACGTGACCAAGGCGATTATGCCATAGTTCATAAGAAGCTTTATTTAAAACACCATGTTTGGCAGCAAGGGCTAGAGGTCCATCTTTAAGCACATAAAGCCCGTTTTCACATCGTCCTTTAGCGAGCACCCTGTGGCTCTTGCGGTCCTGAATAGTAAAATATGGTTAAGATAATAACACATCTACAGGAAGGCCAGTTGTTAACTTGCTAATGGAAAGTAATTTTTTTATGAGATGTGGAACAACTAAAACATCGTGTAAGGGCAGATTTTTAGCAATATAAGAGGTACCCGTATGTGAGACCAAAAGAGAATGACCGTTACCAAAGGTAACATGCATATTACCTTGATAGGGAGCCATATGATGGAGATTATTAAGATCAGGAGTCATATGGGCCGTCGCTCCTGAATCAACATTCCAATAAGGAGTGTTTTGAGTAACATGACACTGAGCATGAAAGGCCTTTGCAAGTTGCTCGTCTGTCGGAGTAGCACGGGCGGTGAAAGTATAGGTTGGAAAATTAGAGCCATAATGTCCATATGTGCGACATAGTTGACAGTGAGGTTGTCTACGTCCTGACCCGCGACCCATAGATGAGTTGCGTGACCCACGGCCACCACAATTAGAGTTATAACCACGACCACGATTTTGTGAAGATGACGGCCGTGTGTGCTGAGCATTAAAAGCAGCAGTCGGTGCAGAAGAGCCGTGGAGAGACCGGAGAAACAACTCATGACTTTCCGCCTGAGAAAGGAGATCTTGAAAAGGCGGTGGTGGTTTGGCAGGTTTAACAGCCGTTGAGAACATTTCAAAAGATGGACCTAGACCACATAAGAACCAATGAAGCTTTTCTGATTCAACAACAGGCTAGCCTATAGCAGCCAACTGATCACACAAAACTTTAAATTGACGGCCAAATTCTGCAACTGAGGATGTACCTTTAGTTAATTGACGAAGAGAGTCATGCAATACGTGAACCCGCTCAATAGAGGAGTTGCTATAAGCAGTCTCGAGAGTGAAGAAACACTAACCGGACCCCGGGCAGATTACTGGTAACCTGGGGGTTGGATAGCTGTTTCCCACGAGGGGTTAGACCCTTGGAAGATGGTTCTGATAACCTGCAAAACAGACACCGTGAGCTCGTCACTGAGAAGGGGGGGGTTCCTCCTTGTGACCACCCTCCGGCGTGAGAATCAGACTAGATTGCTCTTTAAATATAAAAGTATATTAAGAGATTGCTAGAGCAGATATCAGGTATAATATGATGATAATGTAGTAAGATATGTTGTGTTTAGATGATCATACCATTTGGGGTATTTATAGCCGAAGGTAGGTTTCCAAGGAGGTATGGCCGGCTGCAACAGTGTTCCTGTTCATCAACAGTAGCCTACGCACGTGCCCTGCTGGTAGTTGGTGGGTAGGCAGCGGCTGATAGCGACCAGGCCTGCTGTATACTATTCCCTTTCCACCAACTGCCAGCTACGCACGTGGTATGACAGTAGTTGGTGAGTAGGCAGCGGCTTAATAGTGATACAGTACAGGAGCATGCTGCTCGCCATACTGTATCAGTGAGCTGTCGTATCCCTGATCAGATCTTTCGCCCATACCTCGTCAGGTACAGTGAAAGGTCCTTCAGTATAGACTGGCTTATTTGGGCGGGAGTATTCCCCCTCCCGCCTCTGTGCGGGATTGCTCCCGGCTTTGCTCATTCCTTCAGGTGACACTGAACGAGAGCTAAGTACCTAGTGCGTGTAGCCATGCTGCGCGGGTGGCCTTCCCTCATGGCTTGTATCCGAGGCTGCGGGAACAGGCGGAGTCCTTCACCATGGGAGGCATTTCCTGCGGGACCAGCTTGCATACTGCGCGTAAGGACGTCACTTCTCTGAGCATGGTTGGTCCTGCGGATCCAGTTGGTCTCTGCGCAGACGTCCCTATTTAAGGTGAGTCTTGCGGGTCCAACTGGGCTCTGCTGGGACCTACCTCTTCAAGTCCCCCCAGTCCAATGTTCTTCTCATGCGTGTTTAATAAAGTGAGGTGAACTTTTGGACTTAAGCATAGGGTTTTGAAAAGGGTTTTGTAAGGTTTTCCATGGGAAGTCCTTGTCACTTGCAGAAATGCCCGAGTTTCCTGCTTGGTCTTTGGGTATGATGCGGGTAGGTCTGTAACCTCCTCGCAAGTCAGGAGCATTGAGTCCCAGTTGTGTGGATTCTCCATGAGGTTTTGGTAGTTTTGAACATAGTGATCAATTATGTTAAAACCACCAATTCCATCCTGGCGCTTCAAACAACGTAGTTCTCAACGTTCCCGCTATGCGGGGATGTTATTTCCGTTTCCGCAAGCATTGCCCAGAAGATCCTTCCTGGTTTCAATTCCCAGCGGAGCGCTAGGTATGTGAAGGGTTTTGCCTTAACACTGTACCATCGCTCGTCTTACGGTTACTTTACTTCCAAGGTATTCCTAGCGTCAATTCCCTGCAGGTGCTAGGTACGTGAAGGGTTTTGCCTTTACACTGTATCCGCGCCTGTCTTATAGTTACTTGGTTGCCGAGGAATATTTGGCTTCAATTCCCTGCGGGTGCTAGGTACGTGAAGGGTTTTGCCTTTACACTGTACCCGCATCCGTCTAACGGTTACTTGTTCGCCAAGGTTTACTTGGCTTTAATTCCCTGCGGGTGCTAGGTATGTGAAGGGTTTTGCCTTTACACTGTACCCGCATCCGTCTAACGGTTACTTGTTTGCCAAGGTTTACTTGGCTTCAATTCCCTGCGGGTGCTAGGTATGTGAAGGGTTTTGCCTTTACACTGTACCCGCATCCGTCTAACGGTTACTTGTTTGCCAAGGGGTAAGGGGTATTTTCCCGCTTACTTTTTAATATTTTTTAAATTTTGAATTTTGAAATTCGAAGAGTTGGTGGAAAGATAAGAACAGTCCAAACCTCTGAAACGTCGTGCGACGGTTTCTTCTGACTGTGTCAGGACGTGCAGGAAGTTATGGTGACGTGACAGAACATGGTCATTCCAGTCGCTTTTTCAGGCGCGTGGGCGTGATTTTTCGGGCGCGTGGCCGCGAAATTACTGGCACACGTCCTTTCAACAGCTGTTGCCAGCCTGCTTTTTGCCACGTGTCATAGTTTCATTGCACCTTTGATTTCTCTCTCCTCCGCATTAAATTCACCGCATTAATTGCGATTACTATATAAAGGGGAAGAGGGTTATTTGTAATTCACACTTTCACCTTTCTTCTTCTTCTTCTTAGTGATTTCCGGCAAATACTCCCCTTTTTCAGGCAAGCATTTTCCCGAAATCACTTCTCTTTCTGCAAAAATGTCTTCTCATGATGCCGACGATCAGAAGACTGCTGGCGAGTGCCAGTGTTCTCTTCCTGTCGATCTGTACCAGTATATCGTCAGGAAGTTCATGCTCGAGTCTCTCGAGCCTGAGTTTCCTGAACCCCACCATACTGTGTACGATGCCCCTAGTGGCAAGATCGGGGTTTATGCTGCATTCTTTGTCTACGGGAACCTTAGGTTCCCGTTGACAAAGTTTGTGTACCGTGTCCTTGAGAGGCACAGCGTTCATTTGACCGAGCTGCACCCCATGGCGATCGCCAAGATTCGTCATTTTGAGTGGGTGTGCCGGATTCTGGGCATCGAGCCCCATGTGGACCGCCTGATGACCTTCTACACTTGGAGGTGCATCCAGGGGTGGTACAGTCTTACAACCCGGATTAAGGGTTTAAAGATTTGTACCACCGAGCGGAGTCTTCGCTCGTGGAGAAGAGAGTTCTTCTTCATATCCGCTCGCGCCATCCCCATTGCCATGAAGTTCAAGAACGGCCAGGCACTTCAGAGCCTTCACGCCCCCAACTACGAGGAGGCGGAATGGTTCTCGAAGATATCCCGGGTCCAATCCCCGGTTTTCCGTTTTCCGGAGTCAGCGATGGTAATGCTGGGGATGAGCCGAGTGTGGAAGGCGGCGAATGCGCAGAAGGTTCCGATTGTCCTTGAATATGGTTCGAACTCTGTCCCTTATGGTATGTCTTGTTTCTTTTTGTTGATTTTGACTTTTTTCTAACTTTCCTGTTTATTTCAGAGGGGAACGACCTACAGTCGCTCCTGAATCCGCGGGAGGAAGATGGTCCCGCACGGATGGGTACTCGTGCTCTGGACGAGAACGAGTTGCCCATCCTAGAGCAAACTGCGTGTCGGTTCGTGGAGGTTTACCCGCCGGGCCAAGAGATCCTGAGCCACCGACGGCCTGGTAAGCCTATCTTCTACCCTGAACCCCTCAATGCTGTGCCTGCTGCTGGAGTTCTTGACATTTCTTCTTCTGAGGAATCCGCAGAAGGTCCTCCGTTGGTGCGGAAGAAAAAGACTGCTGCCGGCGTGAAGGGGAAGGAGAAGGCCACAGCTGATCCAGTGGTTCTATCTGACACGGAGTCAGATAGTGAAGAGGTGGCGGGGAAGCCCGGTGGTGAGAAGACCACTGCTCCGGAGGCTACGACCGTTACCTCCGGAGAACCAACGAAGACGACGGTGACCGGTACCAAGAGGCCGGCTCCATCGGGTTCCTCCCCGCCCGTCCGTACGTTCAGGGTCAAGAAAACCCGTAAGTATAATCATAATGCCTTTGTAGGTTTGTCAATAATTTTCTTTTAACACTTTCTTCTTTGTGCAGGCGTGGATGTTGACGCAATCCTGGGTGAAACGCAGGGGAGTACTTCCTCGCCAATGATGGTAGGCTCGGTCAGCCTTCCTGAGGCGTCGACCCAGTCGCCTGCGCCTGCATCCGCTGGTCCAGTTGGTCGTTCCGTCGAGCCAACTGTTCCGGCCGAGATGACGTCACCGCCGGCCGTGAGTGCGATTTTTACAGCATCCTTCACGGAACCGGCGGTTACTGCTGCTTTTAAGGAGGCGGCGACCGCGGCGGAGACAACGAAGGCGACCACGGCGGCTGCCACCATGCCCGCGCCACCGGCACCAATGGCCGGACCATCAGGTACGCGCAGGGCTTCACGCCGATCTTTGCCACCTTCCCGTCTGCCTGACCTGTTGGATGGATTTCCTTTAGGTTCAGGTGATGGGTTTGGCGGCTATCGGCCTGTCATTGACCCTACAGGTGCGTAGGGTTCCTTTCTTTTTCCCTTATGTTTTTCATCATCTTTTCCTTACTGCTTTTGTTTCTTTTGCAGTGTCGGATTCCAATGAAGTGTATGTTCCTCGATGGAACATACGCCGAGGAACAACCCTTCGCACACCCGTGGAGTGCGTGGACTGGGCTCGCCACGCTGCTCCTCCGGGCGCGTTGGGGGAAGCCATGGTTAGCTACCAGGAGGGTAGGCTAACTAATGAGCTTCGGGTTCTCCAGGCCCGGATGCAGCCGCGCGTCGAGCTGCTTTGTCGTGAAAACGACAAGTTGAAAGCAGCTCACGCCAAGGACATATCTGAGGCGCGTGCTCTTCGGGAGGAGAACCAACAGCTGGCGGCAGCTGCCGCCGACAAGGAGAAGGCCTTCAAGGCCCTCGAGGTTGAAGTTCAGGCGCGACTCGAGGCCCGCTCCAAGGCTGCCCAAGCTGTGAATGAACAGCTTCGGTTGGCCAGGGAGACTGCGCGAAACGCAACCGAGAGGGCTGCCAAGGCTGAAGCCGTTGCTGAGCCTTTGCGTGTGGAGAATGAGGAGCTCAAGGCCAAATTAGAGGCTCTCCAACGCGCTCATGATGCCTTGGCAATGGAAGATGCCAAGAAACTCCAGGAAATCCTGGACCAAAGGGGGGTGCTTGACCAGACCCAGCGGAAGCTTAAGGGCGTCGAAGAGGCTGCCGCTAAGGAAGTTTTACTTGCCAACCTTAACAAGAGCGAAGCCGAACGCGCCCATACCGAAGCTCAAGCTGCCCTCCGATGGCTTCTTCGAGAAGCGTTGCCTCAGGTATGTTTAGATTTATCTTCACGCATTTCTTTTGTAAGAAAAGGTTCTAACACTTGTGTTTTCTTTGTAGGTTGTGCGTCGGGTCTTTTCAGAGACCTCTTACGATGATGCTATGACCGCAGCCCTCAACGCTTCTCATGATGATGGGGAAAAGGCCGGCTTTATGCTTGGTCTAGGGTTTGTTGAGAAAGGCGTCCCGCCTTCCAACTTCCCTTTGTTCAATGTGGATACTGAAGCCATTTATGACCAAGCATTGAACCAATACGCCGCCTTCCCGCATCCAGTGGTGGAGAAGGTGGACGAAGTAGCTGCTGCTGATGATGGGTTAGCTGTCCTCAAAGCGTTCCTCGAACCACCCCGTTCTGACGGAGCGGGTCCAAGTGGTAGAGGCCCTGAGGCTTGATCCTGAAGATCCTTTCCCATTGCTAAGACTTGTATAGTTTTTTATTTTCCTTTAGGCGGGTAGTTACCCGGCCATTCTTGTAATATATTCTTGAAATATTAATCTTTTTGCGTATAAGATTGTTATTTCCTTCTTTGGGTTCCTTGCTTTATAAACTTATGACTTGCATACTTAGTTTAAATTAGCAATTTTCCAAGTGTTTAGAATAAGAACCTTTGAACGTGGTTGATAGTGGGTTAAAGTTTCGCTTCCTCCTTCGTGATTGTGCGGGTAGAACCGTCACTTGCACTTGGTAGGATGGCTAAACTTTAACTTTTATCTAACCTGCGTGCTGGTTTTTCTTACTTTTTGAGGATAAGTTAACCTTTGAACGTGGTTGATAATAGGTGTGAAGTTTTGCTTCCTCTTTCGTGATTGTGCGGGTAGAACCGTCACTTGCACTTAGTAGGATGGCAAAACTTTACCCTTATCTGACCTGCGTGTAGGTTTTCTTTGCCTTTTGAGGATAAGTTAACCTTTGAACGTGGTTGATAATAGGTGTGAAGTTTTGCTTCCTCTTTCGTGATTGTGCGGGTAGAACCGTCACTTGCACTTAGTAGGATGGCAAAACTTTACCCTTATCTGACCTGCGTGTAGGTTTTCTTTGCCTTTTGAGGATAAGTTAACCTTTGAACGTGGTTGATAATAGGTGTGAAGTTTTGCTTCCTCTTTCGTGATTGTGCGGGTAGAACCGTCACTTGCACTTAGTAGGATGGCAAAACTTTACCCTTATCTGACCTGCGTGTAGGTTTTTCTTTCCTTTATAAGAATTTTGTTCTGAACCGTTCGACGCGCGGTTGTCGATAGGTTAGTGTTCATTTTCCTTTCATGATTCATGCGGATAGACCGGCACTTTCATTTAATGGAATAATTGAACTTCAACTGACCTGCGTGTAGGTTTGCCACGTTATTGGGTTCGTGCGGGTAAGACCGCCTTCCCACGCAACGACTTCACGTAATGTGAATGCCGTCACCAGTGTTGGATAGTTTTAACCGTTCGACGCGCGGTTGTTGATAGGTTATTATTCAGTTTCGTTAATGATTCATGCGGATAGACCGGCACTTTCATTTTTGGGTGCTGAACTTTTTCCCCTTCAACTGACCTGCGTGAAGGTTTGTCACGTTATTGGGTTCGTGCGGGTAGGACCGCCTTCCCATGCAATGACTTCACGTAATTATGCGGTGAAAACCGGCATATTAGTGTCCAGAAAAGTATTAAATGTAAAATCATCAGCTTCGATATTCTTAAGAGAATCATTTCCATTAGAAGTGGCTCTTGGCCTTTTCTTTACAGATTGGAATTGATTTACATGCAAAATGTGTAAATGAGCTCCCTTCCTTGTTGGGATGGGAGTGCCATCGAGCCGATACGCACCTGGTTCGGGATCTCGTTCTTTACGCAGCATGTAGTCTCGATTTTGAAGCTGGAATTGATTCGTGTTTTCCCCAGCTGGGGTTCTATACGCACCCGCCTGCTCAGCCTTTATTACGCCACGAGGTGTGCGAGCGTCCCATCTCTGACAAATGCTTCGACCATATCTTTTACATCTATGCATTCTTCAGTGTTGTGGCCCTTTGTCTTGTGAAAGTCACAGTATTTGCTCCGATCTGCATCGTGACGATGTCGGATTATTGGCGGTTTTGGCCATGGGAGCCCTTCAGTGGCGAATATCTCAGTGACGCTTTTGGTGAGTGGCGTCCATCTGGAGTTCCGGTGCGACTGTACGTTATCCCTTCCGCCCAACCGATTTTGCAAGCCGGATGAGGTGTCAAAGTTTACCCTTGACTGCTAGATGCCTAGCTTTCGTTTTTTATTTAATCGGGCGGTGAGGACGTTGTCTTCTCTCGTCCTCTGGGTGTAGAGGTTTGTGCTCTGTGGGAGATCTCTACCCAGTTGCTTCTCTGTTTCCGCATAGCGTTTTGCTGCTGTCATGATGCCATCCCATGTGGATGGCATGCCATCTTTACCCGTTAGGGTGCGGATGAGCTCCGGGTCATGTGCGCCCTGGATGAAGGCAGCGCGAACAAGATCTTCACTGATATTGCCCAAACTTAACTTCTTTGAGTTGAAGCGAGTGATGAAGTTTGGCAGAGATTCGTCTTCCTCTCGTATGCATTTGAGGATTGTCCATTGCTCCTCGGTATACTTCCGTTGCTGGCTGAAGTGTTGGCTAAACTTTTGTTGGAAGTCTGCCCAGTCGTAGATGTGGTTGACCGGTAGACGATCGAACCATGCTCTAGCAGCCCCAACCAGCGTCATTTGGAACATGTAACACCACGTGGGTTCCGTCCAATTGCTGACGGTTGCCCCTGCTATGAACCTGTTCAAATGATCGTCTGGATCAGATATACCGTCATATGTGCCTATGTTGGGCATTTGTTTGGCACTCTTTGGGGCGATTGCTTCAGCAATGTCCCTTGCAAATTTGGACGTTCCTGCATTTGCAACGTTTGGTCTGAACGTTTTAGAGAAGTCTCGTGGACTTCCTCCTGTGCTTTTTGGTTTGAAGGCTTGTCCAAAATGCCTTTTCGGTTGGGATTCCGTTTCCTTACGCTTCCCTTTTGCCCTATGGCGAGGGTTCGCGTCAGAGTCGGATTCCTCCGAGTCATCCTCCCAGTATTCGAATTCGTCGGCCTGTTGTACGGAACGCAAGCGTTCGTCCAACTCAGCCTGGAATTCCTTTTGTCGTGCCTCCGCCCATGCCTTAACTTCATCGAGAGTCTGGCGGGGGAGTCTTCGTTTCTCAACCTGGGTATCAGTGGATCCCAGTAGGCGCTCATTTACTGCACTTGCCCCAGCTTTGGTAAGTGGGGTAGTGTTCGTAAAATTTACTTCGCTTGTCCCGGCTTCGGTAGCCGGGGTAGTGTTCGTAAAAACTGTGTTGCCGGTATTCCCCCTAGTAGCAGGGGTTATGGTTACCGGAATTTCTCTAACCATCTTTGTAGAAGTTTGAAAAAACTGAGAAAAATAAAGTTCTAGCTTTATGCACGGATGGCGCCAATGAAGAAACACTAACCGGACCCCGGGCAGATTACTGGTAACCTGGGGGTTGGATAGCTGTTTCCCACGAGGGGTTAGACCCTTGGAAGATGGTTCTGATAACCTGCAAAACAGACACCGTGAGCTCGTCACTGAGAAGGGGGGGTTCCTCCTTGTGACCACCCTCCGGCGTGAGAATCAGACTAGATTGCTCTTTAAATATAAAAGTATATTAAGAGATTGCTAGAGCAGATATCAGGTATCATATGATGATAATGTAGTAAGATATGTTGTGTTTAGATGATCATACCATTTGGGGTATTTATAGCCGAAGGTAGGTTTCCAAGGAGGTATGGCCGGCTGCAACAGTGTTCCTGTTCATCAACAGTAGCCTACGCACGTGCCCTGCTGGTAGTTGGTGGGTAGGCAGCGGCTGATAGCGACCAGGCCTGCTGTATACTATTCCCTTTCCACCAACTGCCGGCTACGCACGTGGTATGACAGTAGTTGGTGAGTAGGCAGCGGCTTAATAGTGATACAGTACAGGAGCATGCTGCTCGCCATACTGTATCAGTGAGCTGTCGTATCCCTGATCAGATCTTTCGCCCATACCTCGTCAGGTACAGTGAAAGGTCCTTCAGTATAGACTGGCTTATTTGGGCGGGAGTATTCCCCCTCCCGCCTCTGTGCGGGATTGCTCTCGGCTTTGCTCATTCCTTCAGGTGACACTGAACGAGAGCTAAGTACCTAGTGCGTGTAGCCATGCTGCGCGGGTGGCCTTCCCTCATGGCTTGTATCCGAGGCTGCGGGAACAGGCGGAGTCCTTCACCATGGGAGGCATTTCCTGCGGGACCAGCTTGCATACTGCGCGTAAGGACGTCACTTCTCTGAGCATGGTTGGTCCTGCGGATCCAGTTGGTCTCTGCGCAGACGTCCCTGTTTAAGGTGAGTCTTGCGGGTCCAACTGGGCTCTGCTGGGACCTACCTCTTCAGAGAGCATCCCATTTGTTTAGCAGTGACGAGACCTAAGGTTTCACCAGCAGCTTCTTCAGAAAGAGAAGAATTGAGAAGAATAATTTCCTTTTGATCCAGATCTAGCTAGATGGGAAGTTCTGGATTGGGAATCAGTTTGTTGTCAACGAGTATAGTAGATGGTGGTTGTGAAGAAGAACCATCAATATGGGAGATAAGTTTTTGATATGTGAAGAGAGGAGTGATATGATTTCTCCAAACAAGATAATTAGTGGATGAAAGTTTGTTAGGAATTAAGTGGAGTAGGGTGTTCATGGAAAGAGAATTATCGGTGGTTTGGGAGGCCATGAAGAAGATGATCAGATGTAGGGTAGATGAAGAGAAGAACAGCGATGAAGAAGAATTAGGTTAAGAGATGTCTTGCTGATACCATGTACAAATCTTATTCAATAAGGGTTGATCGACGTATATTGATGTGGTCTAATATATATATATATATATATTATATAGATATTCCTACACTTTTAAGTACTTTTGAGCCACACTTTTATTAGAATATTATTCTTAGTCGGTTCATATTTATATTCTTTTTAGATTTCAAATAAAGCGTGTTCAAACGACGAAATAGAATCAGTATGATCAAGTTTAAATAAATGAAATTCTATGTTAACAAATAAAGAGAGTCGTACCGTAAAGTGTTTGAAAGCATGTATGATTTTATGTACGTTAAAGTGAATTAATTTGCCTATTCTAAATTATACATGACTATATATGTTTTTAATAGTTATTTGCATAGAATACATTATATTAGTTAATTGATTTGTGTTCACAGCTAGTAATCATGTGGGCTTCAATTTATATTTAACAAAGGTTTTAATATATTGGATTTCTTATGAATTGGGCCCTAAAAGACGTGAGGAACAAGTAGTTGAGTCGGCTGATTGGTTTTGACACGATACATAATACATATTCTTAAGGGGAGCCGCACAACATTCTGGGGGGTCAACAGAGAAGAGTCAACGAGCAGAAGGTATGGTAGAGAAAAAAAGATCCCCTGTTTTCGTGATTAGGAGGACACAAGAGAAAAAAAGCTACTGTTGAGTTTTGGAGTTCGATCAAAGGAAATAAAGAAAAAAAAAGCTTTGGTTCGAGCCAAGATCGTTTGGGTTCAACACCTACTCAACCAAGCATCATCATAGTCGGTTTGAATTTATTATTTTAATTATGAGCTTGGTTGTTGAACTTAATTATTTTTGTTTCTTTGAATTTAAGATGTTAGGCTAAACTTATTAGACTACCTAGGTCGTGATGAACCTTAGTTCGGTTTGATTTTTATTTGGATTTCGTTTCGTTATGGATTTTATGTTCTAAGTAAAGTGTTGAGTTTGAGTTGATTGATGCGTATGATTACTTGGTTTTATTTACTTAGATTTATTGTTTCACATTGCCCTTGGTGATTGTTTCATAGGATAGGGTTTTGCTAGGTCATTTACTGTGTGTTCTTGGCTAGTTTGTGATTAATATGCATTAAAATCATAGAAACAATAAAATCAGGTAAATAGATAAAAGTGAACTGCCAGCCTAGAAATCTTTAAGGTGATAGGTTGTTGATAGATCTTTGCTTGTCGGGATTGATAGATTTAGTTCTTCGTAAGGAGTCCGTCTATGTTTGATTGTCAGCTTAGTCTATTAAATTAATTGGGTCTGCTTTGCTATCTTTTGAATTCCGCGCTGTAAGGTAGGTTTTCGTCATAAAGATACTTAGACATAAATTTTTAAATAACCGTAAGGAAGTTTAATTCATGAAACTGGTGAGCCTTAAAACTTGTTAGAAATCCATAGGCGTCTTCTTGAAGTTCAAGGGTCCTGTTTGGGTTTCCTGTCAAGGGTCTATTTTATGATCCCGGTTCCATAACTTGAGTTTTCCATTTGATTAATAACCGTAACTTTGGGGATTCTGGCCTGGGTAGTTATCTTTATCATCTGAATTATATAAGTTTTCTTAATTGTTTATTAGTTTAAAGTAATTAAGTTTAAGTTTAATTAATTAGTTTAAAGTAATGATTATGTTTTATTATTGTTTTATTAATTAGATTTTAATTCTAGTTATTAATAATTAGTTTAAAAAAACCCCCTCAAATATTATTATTAAATAGTCGTGTCTTGTAGTTGAGTCTAATTTTCTAGTTTCGTAATTTAAAGAGTCTCGTGGGTTCGATATCTGGACTTACTTAGCTGCACTAGAGTCGATCGGTTCACTTGCCGGTTAGTAGTTTAAGTTAAGTTTAAGGGTCTAGAGTATTACTTAGTGTCTAGATTAGTATAATTTTAGTTAATAATTAATTGACTACTTTTAGCACATCAAGTTTTTGGCGCCGTTGCCGGGGACACTTAGCGATTGCGTTATTAGCTTTACTTGGACTTATTTGCTACATACGTGCTATTTGTTTTATTTTCGTTTGAGTCATAGGAGTCTAATTTTTAAGTTTTAGTTTATTTTATTTTATTTTCGAGTCTTTTATTAGAGTCTACCCATTTGGTCTGTTGCGTTTTTCAGGTTTATGCCACGTCTTCGTTCGCAAGGACCGCCGTTGGAAAACATGGAATTTTCTCCTTTGAAGACCGAGGCTAGCTCGTCAGCAGAAAAGCAACTGTCAGAAGCCAGTTCTACACCAAAGTCGTCACCAGACAGTTCACCTCCAGAAAGTCCTAAAGTCCAACCACAAGTTCAAATGGCCGACCCAAGGACAATTGCTGCTCAAGCCTTCGATGGCTTAACCGGAAACCAGTCATGCATCCTCGTTCCCGCGATCGAAAACCCCAGCTCGTGGCAAATTCCGTCATACGTCATGAACAAAATCGTTCAAACTAATCAGTTCACGGGGCGGGATGACGAAGATGCACCCGCACACATTAACTGACTTTACCGCGTTTTGAAAACTTTTAATTTACAAGGTGCTACCGAAGATGCTATTTTCTTACATCTATTTCCATTTTCACTTGCAGGTAAAGCAGCTACTTGGCTTGACACGCAGCCACCTGGCACGTTCACCACTTGGGATGCACTACGTTCTGCATTTATCAAGAGATACTTCCCACCGGCTAAAGCGGCTGTACTTCGCGATCAAATTCACTCGTTTCACATGGAGCCGGAGGAGCAATATTGTCATGCTTGGGAGCGTTTTCAGAGCTTGTTATCTCGATGCTCACAGAATGGTCTCACACCATGGGCTCTCGTGGAGAAATTTTACAATGGGTTGAACTACGAAACCCAATTTCGGTTTGACACGGCCGCGGAGGAAGTCTACTGGCTAGGAAGAATGTCGCCGAATATAACGAGATGTTTGAGAGCTTCGCTCAATCGGACCTCGCCAAAGGGCCACGACGCGGGAATTCCACTCCCCTTAGCAGTACATCCTCATCTTCTCGAGGTGTACACCAGGTTAATCTGGATATTACTGTGGCTTCCGCTTTGGAATCACTAACCCGGGAGGTGAAGGAACTTAAGAGTAAGGTTGACAAGTGTGAGTTTTGTAGAGGTGGACACAACACTTTGGAGTGCCCGGTGATGAATCAGCAAGTCGATTATATTGGTGGTCAGAATAGGTTTCCTAACAACAATTTCAACAACAATAATTAGAATTGGAACACCTACAAAAACCCGAGTCAGAATAACTCAAATTGGCGTCCCGCGGGCGCACCATCCGGCTACCAAAATTCATACAATCAAGGACAAGGTCAGTACAATAATACTAATAATAGCAATGGTACTAATGTTCAAAATAATGTGCAGGATTCTACTGTAGGAATGGGACGTCTAGAAGACATGATGAAGCAAATCTTGGAGAGGGATCAAATTACACAGAAAAATTTGCCGAACACGATTTGCTCCTCAAAAATCAACAATCCTCCTTGCTTGACCTTCAAAGATCCGTTGGTGATATTGCTCGTCGTCTCGAAGAAAGGCCTCAGGGACAGTTTTCGGGTTCTACTCAGACGAATCCGGCCGCTCAACTGAAAGCGATTACTACTCGTAGCGGAAGGGTTTTGGGTCCCGAGGTTGTTAAAGAAAAGGATGGAATTGAAGAAGAGGAAGCGGTTGATGAAGAAATTGAGATGGAGGCTTCCGGTAACTCACAAATTAAAACACCAATTATTGAGCCACAAGTTGAGGAAAACCCGGCCGTATTTCGGCCACCACCCGATATTAATATTGCCCATGTTCCTTATCCCGCTCGTCTCAAGAACCAAAAATACACGAGGGAATACGGGCATTTTCTAGATATGTTCCGACAATTGAAAATTAATCTTCCGTTTGTTGAAGCCCTCCAACACATGCCAAAGTATGCGAAATTTTTGAAAGATTTACTCAAGAGGAAGGATCGGTTGGGAGAGGTTTCGTCTATTCCACTTAACGGGGATTGTTCGGCGGTTGTGTTGAACCGGGTTCCGGAAAAGTTGTCGGATCCGGGTGTGTTTACAATCCCGTGCACTTTCAGAAGTGATATGATGAGTCAAGCGTTGGCGGATTTGGGTGCGAGTACTAATCTTATGCCATATTCGTTGTTTGAGAAGTTGGAGTTGGGTGAACTTGCACCGACTCGTATGTCGTTGTCGTTGGCGGATCGTTCGGTTAATTATCCGCGAGGTATTATTGAAAATTTGTTAGTAAAAGTTGACAAGTTTGTATTTCCGGTTGATTTTGCGGTACTTGACATGGAGGCCGACGAGAAGGTCCCCATTATTCTTGGTCGGCCGTTTTTGAGAACGGCTAAAGCTCTTATTGATGTGTATGAGGGGCGGATCACACTTCGGGTTGGTGATGAGAATGATACTTATGATATTGCGAAGTCGATGAAGCACCCAAGTGATAGTGATGATGTTAGTGGTCCATGCCATTCGGTATATTTTCTTAATTCTTTTATTCCGGGTTTTGATAAGTGTCTTGATTATATTTGTGGGACCGATTTGGTTGGGATGGAGTTGGATGATGAGTTGACGTATATTATAGAGGATGATGAGGAGGAAGTGGTAGATGAAGTTTCTTGTTCGGCGAAGATTATGGAGGTTAGGGAGATTATTTGTGAAAAAGAGGCGGAAAAACCCGCTCCGTTGGAATTAAAGGTACTTCCGTCACATCTAGAGTATGCGTATCTTGAAGAGGGCTCGGATTTTCCCGTTATTGTTTTGTCTAAGTTGAGTGAGGAAGAAAATTCAAAGTTGATAGAAGTGTTGAAGATGAATAAAGGGGCGATTGCATAGAGACTTTCAGATATTCAAGGTATTAGCCCCGCTTATTGTGCCCACCGAATTTTGATGGAATATGAGTATAAACCGTTGGTTCAACCCCAAAGGCGTTTGAATCCGAATATGCAAGAAGTTGTCAAGAAAGAGGTGCTTAAGTTGTTAGATGCCGGAGTCATTTATCCGATTTCGGATTCTCCATGGGTAAGTCCGACTCAAGTTGTTCCAAAGAAAGGGGGGATGACGGTTGTCATGAACGAAAAGAATGAACTTATCCCTTCGCGTACGGTTACCGGTTGGAGGGTTTGTATTGACTACCGGAGGTTGAATGATGCTACTCGCAAAGATCACTTCCCGTTGCCGTTTATTGATCAAATGTTGGAGCGTCGCAGGTCAGCAATTTTATTGTTTTCTTGATGGTTTTTCAGGTTATTTTCAGATTCCTATCGCACCGGAAGACCAAGAGAAGACGACTTTTACATGTCCGTATGGTACATATGCGTATCGTCGCATGCCGTTTTGGTTGTGTAATTCTCCGGCTACATTTCAGCGTTGTATGGTGGCAATTTTTCAAGATATGATAGAAACGTCCATGGAAGTTTTTATGGATGATTTTTCGGTGTACGGTAATTCTTTTGATCATTGTTTAGTTAATCTTGAGAAAATGTTGAAGAGGTGCATCGAGACGAAGTTGATGTTGAATTGGGAAAAGTGTCACTTTATGGTGACGGAAGGGATAGTCTTGGGTCATAAAATTTCAAGAGATGGTATAAAGGTGGATCAGGCGAAGATTGATACGATTAGTAGACTTCCTCCACCGACAAATGTTAAGGCTATAAGAAGTTTTCTTGGTCATGCGGGTTTTTACCGGCGCTTTATTAAAGACTTTTCAAAGATTACCCGCCCGATGACCCAATTATTAGAGAAAGATGTCCCGTTTGTGTTCGATGAAGATTGTTTGAAGGCGTTCAAGTTTCTGAAAGATCAACTTGTAAGTGCTTCTATTCTCGTGTCACCGGATTGGAATTTACCGTTTGAGCTCATGTGTGATGCGAGCGACTATGCGGTTGGAGCGGTTTTGGGGAAAAGGCGTGAGAAACATTTTCACCCTATTTATTATGCAAGCAAGATGTTGAATGATGCCCAAGAGAACTACACCACAACCGAGAAGAAACTTTTAGCCGTTGTGTTTGCATTTGACAAGTTCCGGTCTTATCTTGTACTTTCAAAGACCACCGTTTTTACCGATCATGCAGCTTTGCGTTTTCTCTTTCACAAGAAAGACGCGAAGCCCCGTCTCATACGGTGGATTCTTTTACTTTCCGAGTTTGATATAGAGATTAAAGACAAGAAGGGGGCGGAGAATGTTGCGGCGGATCATCTTTCTCGTTTAGAAGATCCGAAGAGAGAAGAGATTCGCGAAGAAGAAATTGGTGATAGATTCCCGCACGAGTATTGATTTTGTTACGGCCGAAAAGCAAGGGTTGCCATGGTTCACCGATTTTGCTAATTTTTTGTCTACGGGCCTTGTGTTGAAAGGGATGACTACTCAACAAAAGAAGAAATTTTTCCGGGATGTCAATCGGTATGTTTGGGATGATCCTTATCTCTTCAAGATTGGTGGTGACCGAATTCTTAGAAGATGCGTGTCGAAAGAAGAAGGGTTGAATATTCTAAAGCATGTTCACGAAGGTTTAACGGGAGGTCATCATGGAGCGCATGCCACGACTCAGAAGGTATTTGATAGTGGTTTTTATTGGCCATCGGTTGTAAAAGATGCAGTGGAATTTGTTAAAACGTGTGATGCTTGTCAACGCACCGGAAATATTTCATCGAAAAATGAGATGCCTCAAAATCCCATACAAACTCTTGAAATATTTGATGTTTGGGGCATCGACTTTATAGGACCATTTCCCGTTTCCGGTGGTCACAAGTACATTTTAGTGGCGATAGATTATGTTTCTAAGTGGGTTGAAGCCCAAGCATTAGCCACGAATGATGCTCGAGTTGTTGTGAAGTTTTTAAAGAAGTTGTTTACTCGGTTCGAAACTCCACGGGCGATTATTAGTGATCGAAGTACTCATTTTTGTAATTCCGTCATGGAAAAAGCCTTGGCTCGTTATGGAGTTACTCATCGCAACTCTACCGCTTACCATCCTCAAACGTATGGTCAAGTCGAAAATGCTAATAGAGGGGTGAAGAGAATTTTGGAGAAGACGGTTGGGATAAGTCGAAAAGATTGGTCGGAGAAGTTGGATGACGCGCTATGGGCATTCAGAACCGCGTACAAGACACTGTTGGGTACTACACCATTTATGTTAGTTTACGGTAAAGCATGTCATCTTCCCGTTGAGTTGGAACATCGAGTGTTTTAGGCGTTGAAGACGGTAAATGTTTATTCTTACGGAGGCCGCAAGGAAGAGGTATTTTCAAATTCATGAGTTAGAGGAGCTTCGTGATGCGGCGTATTCTCGATCGTTGGATATCAAGGAAAAGACGAAAGTGTTGCACGATCGACGTTTAAAGGGAGGTAAAGACTTCAAAAAAGGTGATAAAGTATTTTTATTTAATTCTCGTTTGAAGTTATTTGCAGGAAAATTGAGATCAAAATGGACGGGTCCATATGAGGTCAAAGAGGTTTTTCCGTATGGTGTGGTGGAGCTAGAGCATCTGGACAATGGAAGTTCATGGAAGATGACGGTCATCGTTTGAAGCTATATTTAGGAGGGCCAGAAGAGGCGATCGAGATGGAGGAAACTCCACTCGAACCATCATCTCAAATCACCGCATAGATTCTTGAGTGAAAACTCAAGTGTAGAGTTTGTATTCATATACCGTTTTTTTATTTTTATTTTTTTTGAGTCGCAAACGTAGTTTTTTGTAGTATTTCTTTGTTTTGTGTTTTTAAGTTTTGCCAGTTTGAAGATTGACTGAGCTAGAGAAACGATCCCGAGGAAGAATATATTGAAAAAGACAAGTGTGGGGATGGAGTAGCAGTGGAGCCATATACTTAATATATATTTATTTGCTTCTGATTATTCATGTTTTATATTTTTTTGGGTTGATTGAAGTACTTTAATTGCATAATATCTATCATTATGATAAAGATACATTTTTAGATATTGTTTGTTGAATTTTTGCCGCTTACGTTCGTGAGAGAAGGATACCATTTTTTGAGCACGTTCGTAGTTGGAGGGCATTCATGGAAGAATACTTTGGCATCATATTTCATGCGCATATTACCAGCTAAGTCTTTTCCATTTATCTAGCTTGTTAATTTTTTTATTTTGTTTTTAAGTTTTAGTTTTTTTGTAGTCCGACTTTATTTTATTTTTATTTTAAGTCGTCCTTATCCTTGCATTGAGGACAATGCAAAATTTAAGTGTGGGGATAGGATATTTGAGTCGCAGTTTAAATTGAGTTTTATAAAAAAAATAAAAGAAAATTGAAAAAAATAAAAAATAAAAAGTTCGTAAAAAATGTCCCTAGAATCTAGTTTTTTGCGTTAAAGTGGGAGATGATGATGCTTATCGGAAATTTGTTTTTCAATCTACTAATAATATGAGATAAATAAAAGAAAGCGCACTTAACTTGGGATGTGTCGGTAGGCTCAGCCTTGAAAATGAAAGGGCAATTTGATAAAATGGGTCGGAAATCTCTTGTGGGTAAAGCGTTTTGTCCGTAGAAAATAAGTAATGAAAGGTCAGCCATACTCAAGCCTCAATTCTTGGTATGAAAAAGTGAAAAATTATAAAGTTTGAAAAGTTTAAAAAATTTTGAATACGTTATCATATGATGCTTGGGTAGGTTTAACGTTAGAGTATGCCGTGTAGCCTGTGATATAAATTTTAAACTGCTAGTTTTAGTGTTTTACACATTATTGGCGTAAGGTTTTATAACCTCAATTCTTGTATTGATGGGATACCCCGAGTCCGGAGACCATGGGTCTGTATGCCGACTATTCATCTGGGTATTCACAATTCCAAATGGGATTTTGAATATTTAAAATTAAGCTAAAAAAACAGAGAGCAAACCCGCAGTTTTCTGCCACATAAGTCTTTAAACATGATCACAAAAGTACAAAAGTACAAATGCATTACAGACTTGATCATCCACGCTGTTAGCCATGTGGGGTCCCCTTGCTCGCGTCTCATTACCATTAAGAAACGGACCACAAGGGAAACGCTACATGTAAGCCCTACAGATGAAATTTTGCATACTCACCTATGGTAATGGTTCGGTGTATTGCTTGATAACGGAGGTATGTCATGTTGTGGGGAACAATAGCTATAAATAATTGTACCTTAATAATATCTAATGGCTGCTTGGTAGACTTTGATGCTTAAATTTAGGTGGATAAACAATACCCTTGATCGTCTTAACTATTCATGAAAAAAATAGAGCAACAAAAGTTTTAAATTTTCTAATTTTGAGGTTTAAGTCAAGTTGGGGTGGTCTGGTCCGGTAAAAGCTGAAAATAAGCGGGTCTTAATTGTGTAAACCACTGAGTACTATTATTGTCGGATCATATTTGTCCCGGTAAAGTTTAAGGCATGGGTTTAAGTGGACAACAATATCGGTGATCACGGTTTTTGCGTTATTCTAAAGTTTTAAATTAATCTATATGTTTTTAAGACTGTATTTTCCGATTCTGATTCCATTGCATTAACTTTTTCAAGGAAGAAAAAGAGTAAGTGTGAGGAAATTTGATGTGGTCTAATATATATATATTATTATATAGATATTCCTACACTTTTAAGTACTTTTGAGCCACACTTTTATTAGAATATTATTCTTAGTCGGTTCATATTTATATTCTTTTTAGATTTTAAATAAAGCGTGTTCAAACGACGAAATAGAATCAGTATGATCAAGTTTAAATAAATGAAATTCTATGTTAACAAATAAAGAGAGTCGTACCATAAAGTGTTTGAAAGCATGTATGAATTTATGTACGTTAAAGTGAATTAATTTTCCTATTCTAAATTATACATGACTATATATGCTTTTAATAGTTATTTGCATAGAATACGTTATATTAGTTAATTGATTTGTGTTCACAGGTAGTAATCACGTGGGCTTCAGTTTGTATTTAACAAAGGTTTTAATATATTGGATTTCTTATGAATTGGGCCCTACAAGACGTGAAGAACAAGAAGTTGAGTCGGCTGATTGGTTTTGACACAAGATACATAATACATATTCTTAAGGGGAGCCGCACAACATTCTGGGGGGTCAACAGAGAAGAGTCAACGAGCAGAAGGTTTGGTAGAGAAAAAAAGATCCCCTGTTTTCGTGATTAGGAGGACACAAGAGAAAAAAAGCTACTGTTGAGTTTGGGAGTTCGATCAAAGGAAATAAATAACAAAAAGCTTTGGTTCGAGCCAAGATCGTTTGGGTTCAACACCTACTCAACCAAGCATCATCATAGTCGGTTTGAATTTATTATTTTAATTATGAGCTTGGTTGTTGAACTTAATTATTTTTGTTTCTTTGAATTTAAGATGTTAGGCTAAACTTATTAGACTACCTAGGTCGTGATGAACCTTAGTTCGGTTTAATTTTTATTTGGATTTCGTTTCGTTATGAATTTTATGTTCTAAGTAAAATGTTGAGTTTGAGTTGATTGATGCGTTACTTGGTTTTATTTACTTAGATTTATTGTTTCACATTGCCCTTGGTGATTGTTTCATAGGATAAGGTTTTGTTAAGTCATTTACTGTGTGTTCTTGGCTAGTTTGTGATTAATATGCATTAAAATCATAGAAACAATAAAATCAAGTAAATAGATAAAAGTGAACTGCCAGCCTAGAAATCTGTAAGGTGATAGGTTGTTGATAGATCTTTGCTTGTCGGGATTGATAGATTTAGTTCTTCGTAAGGAGTCCGTCTATGTTTGATTGTCAGCTTAGTCTATTAAATTAATTGGGTCTGCTTTGCTATCTTTTGAATTCCGCGCTGTTAGGTAGGTTTTCGTCATAAAGATACTTAGACATAAATTTTTAAATAACCGTAAGGAAGTTTAATTCATGAAACTGGTGAGTCTTAAAACTTGTTAGAAATCTATAGGCGTCTTCTTGAAGTTCAAGGGTCCTGTTCGGGTTTCCTGTCAAGGGTCTATTTTATGATCCCGGTTTCATAACTTGAGTTTTCCATTTGATTAATAACCGTAACTTTGGCGATTCTGGCCTGGGTAGTTATCTTTATCATCTGAATTATATAAGTTTTCTTAATTGTTTATTAGTTTAAAGTAATTAAGTTTAAGTTTAATTAATTAGTTTAAAGTAATGATTATGTTTTATTATTGTTTTATTAATTAGATTTTAATTCTAGTTATTAATAATTAGTTTAAAAAAACCCCCTCAAATATTATTATTAAATAGTCGTGTCTTGTAGTTGAGTCTAATTTGCTAGTTTCGTAATTTAAAGAGTCTCGTGGGTTCGATATCCGGACTTACTTAGCTGTACTAGAGTCGATCGGTTCACTTGCCGGTTAGTAGTTTAAGGGTCTAGGGTATTACTTAGTGTCTAGATTAGTATAATTTTAGTTAATAATTAATTGACTACTTTTAGCACATCATATATTATTGATAGAGATTATATAATACAAATTTACAAAAATTACTCCTTCAATTAAGGAGTTTAACAAAAATATGAGATACACAATTAATTACATAATATTTGCTAATATTATCTAATAATAAGCATGTTAGGAGTTTGTATGTATGAGATAAAACCTATCGCCAAAGCATTTGTTAATTAAGAAGTATGTACAAACAAGAGTCATAAGCACACATATGGACCAAGTAAAACTCGTTAAAGGTTGTTTTGCTTCGGTTGGAGAATGAAAACAAAATACCATCGAAAGTGGGCCATAACCAGTTAAAATTACACATCACGAAACCAATCACATTCCCCACTAAAAAACAGGTTATTCGATGCATACTTTTAGCTGCTCTTTGGTTTAGACGAAAGAAATGTAACGACAAAGCGACAACAAACAACCGTCCAAGTCAAAATTCATTGAAGAGGTTAAGAGAAACGTGTTTTTATGGATAAAAAATTAGAGTGGTGACCCCCTCTCCAAAATGGTGACATGTGTAATTTTAACTTTGTTATTTTCCCTTTGTATGTTTCCCTTTAACTCGGGTCTAGTTCCTTCCCAGAACTAAAGGGGCGTTTGTTTTTTTAGAAAATGTCTTCTTGACCTCTTTTGTCTGCGTCGAGCAGACCACCCACAGATGTTTAGGTACGCAGTGTGTTTGTTTTTATGAAGATATTTCATTTAGAAATGTCTGCGCGCCCTCTTCTTAACACAGACATGGACCATGGGCTTCTAAAATCTTCTAACATCTTCTCATTCACATCCCGTGTCTTTCTCCTCAAACCCTACCAACTCCCACAACCCCTCTCCCCTCTCCTCCACCCCGTCACACCTCCGTCGTCGCCTCAGTCATCCTTGTCCAGCGCCTCCGCTGGCCATCTCCAGCGTTGCCGCTCCCTTGCAACTCCGCCATCGACACCCTTGCCTCTCCTTAACCCGATGTCTTGGAGTAATAGGCAAACATCTTGATAATATTATTGAAGATTTAGATGTATTCACTAGTTACCCACCAAACATTAAGATATGTATTTTAGCTATTTTGTGATTATTAGCGTATCGGCTGTACATAGACTAGCAACTTTACATTTTTTATTCTATTAGTTGGTACGCATTGTTTGGTGTAGTATGAATTCTTCAAATGAATTATCACCTTATCATATGCCAATTACAGCCATTGCAAGAAGAAGAAAGTTGCTAAGTGATGATGTCATCGTCGTAATGGCAGAGACCAAATGAGTTTGTTGTTATGTACGTAGTTTACTTTAATTTACACTCAACAAAACCATTATATTATAATCAGAATGTTTATTTTCAAAATGTTACTTTAATTTACTTGTTCAATTATTATTAGTTCTAGGTCAAGAAAGTTTGTAGAAAGCTTAGTATAAAGGTATGGTACCAAAAAGACCCAAATACCTTTAAAGACTACCCGCGGGTCACTCAGGAGTCACTCATAAGATACCCACGGGGCATACAAGTTATCCGCATAATCATTTGAGGAAGAAACACTTCCATAGCACATGCGGAAGCATCATAGCACCCTCAAAAGTCATCCGCAAGAAGGAATACCCTTCCGTGTAAATGACCACGAGGTAATGCTCCGAGACAGCTGTCAATAACTAATTACCTTCTAGAAGATTTACCGAGATGCTTTCTTGGGCAATACATGATCCTTCGTCCAATCAGCCAATAACACCTGGCAAGGTCGCTATAACCGTGCACATGGCCAATATTCTCCAATTAACCAATGATAAAGAGACACGTATCCAGGTTGTTATACATGCACATGCAACGTATAAACTGAACCAATCACGTAAGGACACGCGTCCAGACGGTTATGCAGGTATCTTCTTAAGGGACAGCTGGCCCAACCACCTTCCCACACCCTTCGGCTATAAATACCCTCTCAATCATCATGAGGTATTCATTCACTCCGACTATACTCTCTCAATTGACTTAAGTGCTTATCTTCTACAGAACAATACTTATTCTCACTCCGGAGGGTGGTTACGGGAAGATCCCCCCTCTTGTCCTTGTCGTAACGAGCTCACGGTGTCTGTTTTGCAGGCGCTTGTCATTGGACTTTGGGCAATTGGGTTCATATCGTGTTGGCAGTTAACCGTATCCTATTCTGTTGACTCATTGGATCTAGGACCCATACTTGGGGAGTAGATCCGTGTTTCTTCATTGGTACCATCCGTGTTTTTTGTTAGAACAACAATTTTTGTTTTCGAAGTTACGATATGAATCAAATTCCTAAAGGGCTGACGTCGACTGGAACCTCAGAACAAACCCCACGTGTTAAAAACATAGAAACACGTGAAAGAGCAACGTCATTGTTCGCTCAGAATCTTACTCCTGATGAGCAAGATGATGTTGTGACACCCGGAGGTTTTACTTTGGGTGGTTCATCAACTCGAAAGCATTTTAACCCACTGGCAGACGCTGCTCCAGTGGGTACGAGAAATGTAGTAATACCAGCTGGTACCCCTCCCAATGATCTAGGAGGAGTCACAGCTCAGAGAGGTTCCAATTTTAGAGATCTTGGGCGAGTTATGAGAAATAATCGCCGGACTCACCTAGAATTGGACCTCGAGGAAAATTCAGGTGACTCAGCCCCTGCAAAAACTCATACAACAAGCCATAGATCTGAAGAACTTTTGTCTCCAGATGAGTGGTACCGTATCCAACAAGAGAGTCTGGCCGCTGAATATGGACGAAGGGTACGGAATGAACGATTTCATGCCCGTACCCTGAGCTATGATGACGCTCCTAGGAGATCTGTTTCTCCTCCGATAAGAGGAAGTCATATTCAGTACAGTCACCCAGAAGAACAAAACAAGAAAGAAATTCCAAGGTTACGTCCTCGTTCCCGCGTAAATATGAGAGTACCGTCTTACGAAGAAGAACTAGATGGACACGACTCGACATATCATCCGGGGGGTAGTTATTACAGCGACCTTCTCCACGCCGGGATTATCCGAGAAAGATGGGCCCAGAACAGACAAAAGCCATGAACGAGCAAGTACAAGACCTTCTCCACGCCGGGATTATCCGAAAAATCAAGTACCAAACATGGGTGGCTAACCCGGTGATGGTCCCAAAAAGTAATGGAACATGGAGGATGTGTATAGATTATAAGGATCTAAACAAGGCATGTCCAAAAGATTGTTATCCACTTCCGGAAATTGACTTAAAGGTAGACGCTGTGGCCCCATTCAAATTCAAGTGCTTCCTCGATGCCTACAAAGGGTATCACCAGATTCATATGGCGGCTAGTGACGAGGATAAGACAGCATTCCGCACTGACCAGGGCACATTCTGCTATAGAATGATGCCTTTCGGGTTAAAGAATGCGGGAGCCACGCATCAAAGGCTGATGGATCAAGCCTTCAAAAGAAAGATAAGTCGAAACCTTGAAGTTTACATGGACGATTTAGTGATCAAAAGCATCGAAGAAGATCAAATGCTGAGGGACATAGAGGAAACTTTCGAAACACTAAGAAGTATCAACATGAAACTCAACCCAGCAAAGTGTTCCTTCAGGATGGAGGAAGGGAAGTTCCTCGGGGTAATTGTTACAGGCATAGGCTTCAAGGCTTACCCGGACAAGATACAAGCAGTAGCCCGCATGCCATCCCCCGCATCCCTCAAATAAGTCCAAACACTTAACGCGAGATTAGTTGCATTAAATAGGTTTCTGGCAAACCACGCTGCTAAATCTTATCCGTTCATTTCAACTCTGAGAAACTGCCTCAAAAAGGCACAATTCAGATGGACCCCGGAAGCCGAGCAAGCGTTTCAAAAGGTCAAGGAGTGTTTAATGGAATTACCCACGTTAACTGCTCCACACGCGGGTGAACCATTAACACTGTATTTGTCAGCATCTGACATTGCCGCGGGGGCTGTCCTATTGACAGACAGGAAAAATGTTCAAACTCCAATCTATTACGTCAGTAGAACACTATCAGACCCGGAAACGAGATATTCGATGTTGGAAAAGTTAGTGTTGGCATTAGTCTATGCCGCCAGACGACTCCGCAGATATTTTCAGGGTCACCCCATCAATGTACTAACCGGGTACAAACTCAAGAACGTGTTGAGCAAGCCTGAATTGTCCGGTAGACTAGCAAAGTGGGCCATTGAATTAGGTGAATACTCAATCGAGTATAAACCTAGACCGGCAATCAAAGAACAAGTGCTGGCGGACTTTGTCACAGAAGTTCCGCAACACAAAGAACAAGAGTGTTTGATTGAACAACAACCCCAAGCACCTCCGGAACAAGGACAAATTTGGTCATTGTTTACGGACGGAGCCTCGAGCAGTGAAGGATGTGGTGCAGGCCTAAGACTAGTCAATCGCGAGGGACATGAATTTACATACGTCATCAAGTTGGACTTAAAAAGTACCAACAACGAGGCAGAGTATGAAGCCTTCTTGGCAGGCCTGCGGATAGAGAACAAGCTTGGGGTGAGACAATTGGAAGCACGGGTGGATTCTATGCTAATTGCGGGACAAATAAATGGAACATATGAAGCCAAAAACGATGTCATGGCTTCTTATTTGTCACAAGCGAGGGTCTTGATTCGCCAATTTACCTCCTTCAATGTTATTCACATTAAAAGGAGTGAGAACAAATCGGCGGACGCTCTTAGCAAGTTAGCTTCAACAAATTTTGAGCATTTTGCCAAATATATTCGTGTAGAAGTCTTAGACCATCCATCCGTTCCCCAGAATCAAGTCTTGGTAATTCAAACAGGCGTCGAATCATGGATGACGCCAATTAAAGCTTACTTATCTTCCGGAGCACTTCCAGCTGGGAAAGCTGAATGTCACACCCTCAAAATCCACTAACGGAGTTTTACCGTCAGAGGGGGTGAACTAACAGGATAGGAATCATTAGTTATAATCAAACCATAAAAACGTTTAAATGAAAATAAGTGCGGAAGCGTAAAAACCAAAAGACAAAATTTGCGTCACGCAGGACGACTTAAAATCCAATGACAACAGTTTAAAATCAGTTTGCATAAACAAAAGCGTTTTCAACAATGCATGATCCTATACCGCCCGCCCGCCTCGGCTCCCTGAGAATAACATACTAAAAGTGTCAACACGAAGTTGGTGAGTTCACAAGTTTATATAAAATAAAGCGTTTAGCGTTTTGCGTTTAGCGTTTTGCGTTTCCAGATAGTGTTAAATCAATTATATATCGATAGGTAGCTAGCCTATACAACAAGTATTACTAAGTGTTCGACACCGAAGCTGACTGTTTAACAAGTGCCTTGCCACCAGGTCATCCAGACCATGGTAATGTGTTAGCCAAAATTACACCCACTCGGCCTCCAGTCGAGTTTAGCGTTGGGTGGGGTTTGTCAAACCCAGTAGTACTACTCAACAGTGACTCTCTATTATCCAAATATTAACCGGTTCGATGTGTAGGACTTCAATTGTTTCGTTTGCCACTTAGCCTTTACAAGTGATATATAATTTACTAACAAAATCTTAAATGCGTTTTTCGGAGTATGTTATCTCCCCCAAGTGAAAAGCGTTTAAAACAGTTTAAAGGGGTTAGTGAAACTCACTGTTTGCGAAGAATTCCCAAAAAAATAAATCACCAAGTGATGCGCGTCACAGAAAACTCTCTCTAGCGTTCTAAAACAACAAAGAGATTTTTTAAGTGTCGGAACTATTATCGAGTCTCTAGACTCGGCACATAACACCTATGAACAAATTACGTTTCGTGTTTCGTTTGTGAATCGTGTGTGACTTAACAAGTACATTTGTGATACGATACATGTGTGAACAATTATTTACGTGTCATATATTAATAATGTATATCACTAGCAACTATTCCCCGCAGGGGCAATTTGGTCAAAATACCACACTTATTTAGCAAGCATTCCCCGCATGGGCAATTTGGTCAAAACATAATAATTAACTAGCAACTAGCACTTTTCATGCATTTTTCACAAAGTTCGGCAGTTAACTTTACTGAGACAGAATTCTATTTGAAAGATTATACTATTCCACCGATCATAGCATCTCAATTAATTCATCAAAAATCATCACAAAAGCATACATGTATTAGGTTTCCATAACATATTTTATTTTATTTTTATTTCACATAGGTTTCTCACAATGATCAAAACATTACAGAAAACTCACAACAGTCAAATTCATGCGCAACAGAATGTTATTTGAAATTCCCGTTAAATGAAAAATCCAACAAATGCAAGACCAATTGGGTTAGGTTCTTAACTCAACAAGTTAACTTCCAGAAGTGGAACCAACCCATTTGGTCTTGTAGTTCATGAGATATAATGTTTACAAGACAACCTAACAGCAGGTCTCACAACTCAGCTTTGCACAACGTTTTTGTAAAATCATAAAAGTTAACTTTTACACGTTCAAAAATTACAAATTTATATTATTTAGAAACTAGACTCAACCTATTTTACTGTAGTATCAATAATCTCGACCAATTTTCACACTTACACCCCGTTACAGTCAATTGAACATCAACAACACAATCTGTCCAGAAACTGTTTGCAACAAAACTCAACATATTAACCATCTATAGACCACAATTTATTCATATGACATTCTAGGCACCATAATCACTATCCATGCACATCAATTACACATTACATCCATGATTAGGGTTTTACTTGAACTCAAAATCAAGAAACAAACGATTAACATGCAATAACACTAATACTAGCTATCAATTCAACAATCAATACATCTTTCGATCAAAACAAGACACATGAACACAATCACATATAAAAATCGGACCTAGGGTTTATAATTAACCCATTAAAAATCGAAATTAAGCATAGAGGATGCATAGGATAGTTGTTTATACCTTCCTAGCACCTTAATCTTCAATCAAACTTGAACAATCTTGATTGTATGTGTGTGTGATGGCCGATCGCAAGGGAGAAGGGGAAGAAGGGGCTGCCGTCGGGTTTGGGAATGGGTAGAGGGAGTTAGGGTTTAGGTTTATTATTATTTAATAACAATCATGTTACATCTAGGTCCCTACACTTCAAATTATTAGTTTACTTGCCCAAAGTAATTAGTTTGCATCTTGAGTTAACTTCTTAAACAATGTTATCACATAACACATAAGCCTAACACATAATTATTGTTTTAATGTTTCTCGTTTATTCACCAATGATTAGCGTCAACTCGTTTGCATTTCGGTGCAATTCCCGAAAGACTACACATGTAGTAATTGTCAAGCGTCATTTAAACCCTAGTTTAAATGTAATGAGGTGTGCTTTATGGATTCAATGATCTTTAAGTTTGAATTGACGGAGTTGAGTTAACGGAGTTAATCTGAAATTGACGAATGTCACACTGAAGCTCGAAAAATCAAACACAAAGCTTTGAATTACCAGATGATTAATGGCATCTTGTACCGGAGATCATTTCTTGGTCTGCTATTACGTTGCGTGGACGCGGAAGACGCAAATTACCTCATCCGGGAAATTCATGAAGGTATTTGTGGACTTCATGCGGGTCCAAGAATGACAGTTGCAAAAATCATGAACGTAGGACATTACTGGCCTGGTATGCATTTAGACGCTATGCAAGAAATCAGAAAGTGCGATTCTTGCCAGCGTCATGCCCCAAATACCTTATAACCAAAGAACGAACTAATTCCGGTAGCATCTACTTGACCGTTCCAGAAGTGGGCTATTGACATTATGGGACCTTTCCCAGAAGCTACAAGACGAGTCAAATTCTTGATAGTGTCCATTGATTACTTTACCAAGTGGGTAGAAGCCAAACCAGTTGCCTCGATAACGGCATCAACCGTAAAAAAATTCCTTTGGGAATTCATTATTTGCCTGTTTGGCCTACCACAAGAACTGGTAAGTGATAATGGGACCCAATTTGCTGACAGCGGGTTACAGGATTGGTTGAAAGAACTTCAAGTCACTCAAGTCTTCACATCTGTAGCACACCCGCAAGCAAACGGTCAGGTTGAACGGACCAACCGAACTATCAAATAAGGGATTAAAGCGAGGTTAGGTACTAAACGAACGGGTTGGGTTGATGAATTTCCCCATGTACTCTGGGCATTCCGCACCCAAAAGAACTCTAGCAATATAGAAACACCGTTTAGCCTAACCTATGGTACAGAAGCTATAATCCCAGCAGAGATCGGGATTCCATCCGCGAGGGTTCTGTTGATTAATGATAACAATCATGAACTTCGGATGAATCTCGATTTGCTTGAGGAAAGAAGAGAATTAGCATTGATCCGCGAACACAATTATAAGCGACAGCTTCAGAAATATTATAATTCGCGGGTTCAAAAATGCAAATTCGATGCGGGAGACTTTGTCTTCCGCAACAACGAAGCATCTGGACAGGAGCCTCCGGGCAAGTTAGCCCCAACTTGGGAAGGACCTTATAGAATCAAACAAGTATTAACCAAAGGTGCCTACAAGTTGGAGAAATTAGACGGGACTGAGATTCCTCGGACGTGAATGCATCACAACTAAAGAAATGCTACATGTAGTGCTCCTAGTTGTCTTTTATTTTCGGCCTGCGCGCCCACATAGTACAGTAATTGTGTAATTCCTTTTTCTAAAAAGTCTTATGCCAACGAATGAAAAATATTGAGTTGGTTCCACTTCATTCCGATAAGCTGTAATCTTTTATTGACAAAAACGAAGTTCCGGACAGACACTTATATTATAGAACATAAAACAAAGTGCGCCGGAAGAAAAGCAAGACTTCTTATTATTACTCAAAAGAGATTACAAAAGGGAAGAAAAGTTTACAAGAAAAACATATGTATCTACGGGACGACGCTTTCGTCTTCCGCGGCACTATCAGTTTCTTCTTCTTCTTCTTCAAGATCCAGCAACTCCTTTAGTCGCTCGATGGCAGCATTCTTATCTGCGAGTTCCGATATATGGTCAGAAAGGGAAAATTTCAGAGTATCAAACTCCTTGGTTTTCTCGATAAGGATAGAGGCAGTATCCTTGCCGGCTAACACATGCTCCTCCGGAATCCGGCCCGCATAGCCAAATTCATATCCTTCTTCGAATCCCATTTGTCGGCCTGCTTGCTCGGAAGCACGGAGGAGTATCGCAACACAATTCCCGAGATCATCACTGTTCCGAATGTCAGCAATAACCTGTTAAGAACAACAAACAGATGTAAGCTCATACACATCTGAACTGATTAAGTCAAACAGACTTCGTACCTTGGGAATAGCTGTTGACAGAAGCCACTTCTTATCTGCCTGAGCCCGGATAAGATCTATTTTGTGCTTAGCACACTCCATAGCTTGGTCTCGGCTCTTAGCATTAAGAGCAGACAAGCGTTTGTCTTTAGCTGCGGAGTCAGCCTGAAGGGTCTTTATCAGCTCAGCTTGGTCATCCAGCTGTTTTTGGATAACAACCCTAGCTTCCTCAGCAGCAAGTTGTTCGGATTTTGCCACCTCCATAGCCCGATGGCTATCCCGGGCATCTTTCAACGCTTTAAGAGCTTCTTGCTTGGCGTCCAACAGTTTATGTTCGGTCTCTTCCAGTTCGTCATTCATAGCTAACCAATCCCGGCGAAGTTCCTGGTTGGTAGACACAGCATTTGCCACATGATAAGAGTTGGAGTCGAACAGGTCTTTGTGGACGCGACGATGCTGTCGTTCCTTCTCTGCGGGAGGAAGACTCTCGTCGAGATATTCCTTACAAACGTCTGCATCATTCAGCACCGAGTTCCGCCGTAACGTCCATTGGGGATGATGCGGAGCAGTATCGTCACCCACTTGAGAAGAGGAAGTTTGCCCTCTATGTTTAAACACATTAACCCCACCCGGATCTTGGAAGTCATGCTCATCGTGAGGTGGAGATGTGTGGAGATGATCAGCCCCACCAACCTCTTTGTCTCTTGTAGGAGAAGAATCCGACAAATTGATCGGTGAGGTTGGTGGAGTTTGGAGTTTGGAAGCAACAGAATCCTTGAAACCTGAAAGTTTCCAGAACAAAAACTCCTTGAGTTGTATATATAAAAAAAGAGAGATAAACGGAAGAACAATCGTAAAAGGCCAAGCCTTACCTTTGGAAACGTCTCGAACAGACAACTCCCGAAGACGAGCACCCAAGTCAAGGACTTTGGTTTTCTCCTTCTTCTTTTTCTTCTTCTTAGGAGCAGCATCGGAAGGTTGTGCTTTCCGCTTGCCAGTGGCCTTTGAAGTGCCCGCATCCACATCCTGAGGTTCACCCTCAACGGTTCGAGGACCACCCTCCCCACCTGTTGACGGGTCGGTGGTGGTCTTCGAATCCTACTTGCGAGTCAAACCTACAGTCGAAGGTGAAAAGTTAGTAGCACCAATCGATAACCCCCCTCAGCAGAGTTATGACTCTTCGCTGGAAGGAAAAAGATCACTCCGCTTGAGGTAACGACGGTTACAGGACGGGGGTTGAAAAATACCTTCTCATTTTTTAACAAACTCCTCACCTTGGGCATACATCGCCTCGGAAACAATGGGCTCCGGAGTAAGAGTAGCGGAAAAAAGAAAGTTATTCTCCGTGCGATCCAAGAACGGCACATCATGTGGTGCAATGGGGCGGTGTACCATCATGCCACCCGTCGTATCCACAAGAGTGGAGAGGATTGTACCTTCACCTGCAATCGGAGAGTATTAAAAACAAATAAACCGAGAACCTGAAATATTACAAGCAAAAACTTACTTCCATCGGAATTCTCATAGTACGGTTCCAAGGAAGGGAATGGCCACAAACGGCTCATCTTGGCGTGCACCATCGCCCCCTCATGAATAGGGCGCATGGGCGTCGGAACCTTGGTCAAAGTAAGGTACCAAGCAAGCCATTTGTATTCGGAAGCCGGGATCTCAGGTAATTTGTCCTTTGGCTTCCGATGGATCATTGTAAACGGGATAACATCTTCCCGGATCCAGAAAATTTCGATTTCCAACCATGAATGCTGCGAAGCCATTCAAATCCAATAGATCCTTTTCCGGTAGTGGCAAAACTGTACCAACCTTCACGATAAGTCATCTTGTATAATACGGCAAACATGCCGACGGAAGGATCATAGTTATGTGCTTGACAACAGAACTCGAAGTGGCGAATCCTGAGCATACCAAAAGGGTGAACTTGGGATAAATGAATCCCATACGCCGTCAAGACCGATCGCACGAACTTGGTTACGGGCAACCGGAAGTTCCCGGTGGTGAAATGGTCCAAGTACACACCATCTTCCTTGCTGGAGGCGCCGTTGCAATGGCTCCGTTTGACGGACGTTCGACCTCCCATTCAGGAGGAAAGCCGTACACGCTTTTAACATCCTCGAAGTCTTTCTCTTTAATATCACACCCGACTTCAGTAATAGCGGGAGGATTTTTCTTCTGGGCAGCCATTTTATGGAAAAGATATGAAACGGATATAAGAGAAAAGAAGTTCTTTGATATGAGTAAGAAAGAAAATATGTAAGTGATAAGAATGGATTGAAGACTTCAAGGCCTATTTATACCCATCGCAATTAATGCGACCGTCAGACTAACAGAAGAAAGAGAAAAATCCGGGCCACAGGATGACTGACACGTCAGGAGGAATATTCGAAAAAGTACTTACAAGCTGTCGAAACAGGCGTTTTACACGTCCCGTCAGCCACCGTCTAAAAACCTCTCTCCGCCACATCATCAGTATTATCTACTCAACTTGCACAAATTCAAAATTCAAAGAAATATATTCCATAAGAGATAATGAGCACATGAAATTCTTTTCATTAATATCCAAAAACAGTGATTACAAAAACATGAAAAGAAATTACAAGTTTAAATCTTAGCGCCTACGCATAACCTAAGGGTTAGCAGTATGAGCCACGTCTTCCGCCTTGTCACCATCAGATTTGTCATCATCATCATCGGACTCATCATCATCAGATTCATCATCAATGTACACCCGCAATTGCTTCACACCGTCTTCGGATAAAGCAAATTCCGGAAGCATATTTTGTAGCGGAAAGACAAGGTCATCATACTCTTGAACCCGCATGCCAAGTTCTTGCTCCGCGTCAAGTCCGTGAAGGGGATGGCTTTCAATAGGTTGTCCGGATTGGGCGAATGCCAATCCTTCGTTGAAGCCTTTTACCCGGCCAATCCCATAAGAAGCAGTCGTCAAGTTCACAAAACAATCAGTAAGCTCTGTACTTCTCTTAACATGACGGATGACCTACAAACGAAATTTGTCAACACCATAAAAAAAGAATGCGGGAGTTAAGTAGTATTTAAGAGAAACTTACTGAGTCAAGACCACGGTTGAGGAAGTATTGCCTCTCCCGTTCAGCACGCTCCACCCTGCCACGAAACTCTTCTAATTCGGTGGAGGCGCGGGTGTCCGCTTCAATTTGGGATTGCAAAAGGGAGTCATAAGCAGACTGCATCTCAACAATCATTTTATCTTTCAGCTCAGCCTGCTCCCCTTGCAATTTCAAATCTTCCTCGAGCTCTTGGATCCGGGCGTTTTGCTATGACACTTCTTCCTGTGCCTTCGCCAAATCATCCTTCTTCCTTTGAGTTTCAGCCCGGGAAGCTTCGAGGGTGGCATTTGACCTTTCACAGGCCTCTTTCCACCGTTTAGCAGCATCAGCATTCCACTCTTTCTCCATTTTGAGTGCAGCGTCAGCGTCAATTTGCTTCCACCTAGCTGCACTCGCTGCTTTGCGATGCTCTTCGGCTTCCGCCTTGGCGACCTTCAAGGCCTCGGAAGCCGCACCAAGCTTCCCGCCCATAGTTCGCCACTCCCGCAAGATTTCCTTACTACAAGCTAAGATATTAGTCAAAGAAACAGCTAGATCAGTATGAAGTTCTTGGCGGGAGCGAGTTTGTTGATACGCTATTTCAGCAGGTGGCATACAATGTTCAACAAAACTCATACAGGTCTTGGGGTTAGAAACCCGAGACCCGTTGACAATGTCCCAAGGCGGGAGAAACAAGTCAAAATCTTTTCCTAATTGCACGTTCCCAAAAAATTGAGAACTTGGAATCCCGAGACGGATAGGGGAGGAAGAAGTCTGTTGGGGGGCATTTTGCTAGGAACCTCCCACAATCTCATGAGCAGATGGTCCAAAATGGAATTCTCCTTCCCCGCTTGACATAAAAGGCGAAGAAATAGAATAAAATTGAGAGGCAGATCGTAGGGGAGATTCATTAACCCTAAAGCCCTCAGCGGTAACCTCAGGGTTATCATGTTTAAACCCAGCAACATCTCCACCCTGGAAAAGATAATCCAAGGACCCGACAGTTACCGGTTGGGTGTGAGATCCCTCCACAGTAACTTCAGCGGGTGGAGTAACAGGCTTGTCAGCCTCTTTTTCCGGAAGAGGTGATGGTTGCTTTTCAACATTCGGCGCAGGCGTCGACAGTCAGCCAAACGTACGACCCTTAGCAATGGACGGATCTGCATAACAAAATTGAAGTCAGGTCTGCATAACAAAATTGAAGTCAGGTCTCATCATCATATGTAACAGAAAGTTAGTCCATAAAAACTCACCAGTTACAGTCCCCAGTCGCTCCGAAAGGCTGGGCAGTAGTGGTTTTCGCGGACGATGTGTCCGGCGTTTCTTCATTTTCGGTTCTTTCCCGGCGTCCGAAGCACTAGGACCCACGTCACTCGCCTGCGATGCTTGGAAAGGCCTCTTTCGGTAAAGCTCTGCTAATAAATGATAGACAGATGAAACCTCAGAAGCATCATCTGAGATTTCCTCCTCGAGGATGGCAGAGTCATCACTAGGAATGACGATCGTCCCGTCGGAGGTCAGCACATTAAGAGGAAGTGGGTTTAAGATGTACGCACCTGCTTCAAAGATAGTATCCGAGACAACTGGCTCGGCCCGCACATTCACGGGAAAGAGGAAATATTTGGCATTCCTTTCCATAACAGACACTTGCTTAACATCGCGGATAGTTTTCCCAACACACCCCTTGTCATCATACAAGGCGTTAAGCATAGATCCGAAATCTGAAAATCAAACGCAAGAATTAAAATAACAGAAACTTTGGAAGATCACCCAAAAAGAAAATCAATAAAAATTACGGCCGTTCGGCTCAACGAAAACAGGCTCCATATCAGGATCAGGCCACAAACGACTCATGCCCGCCCACACGAGAGCTTCTTCCGGAAGCGCCCGCATTGGTGTAGGAGGGGTAGTAAGTTTTCGAAACCAGTCATGCTTCTCATGAGCAGCTGGCGTGATGGTAATAAGAGCGTCGTTTGGTGTACGGCGAACCATGGCTTCCGGTATCACATCCTCGGAGATCCAGAAAATTTTTTCTTCCAATCCTTGGAGGTCTCTTCGGTGACATTGCCAATAGTCCTATCTGGCAAGCTATGGCAAGTAAACCATCCATTTCGATTTGCCATCTTGTAAAACACAGCGAATCGGTCCAACCGGGGCACTAAGTCATGTGCCATACACACAAACTCGAAATGTCGAATTCGCATGACGGCACGTGGATGAAGTTGGGATAAGTGAATCCCAAACGCCTTAATCACTCGTTGAAAGAAATTTGTGACAAGAAGGCGGAAATTCCCATGATCAAAATAATCGGCGTATAAAGCCATCTTTCCTAGAGGTGGAAAGCTGGCTATGGAACCAGCAGAAGGAAATTCCGGTTCCCACTCTGGCGGAATACCATAAGTCGTGATAAGCTTCTGGTATTCCCCTTGGTCCCAGCAGACCTCTATTTCGTCAACTTCGGATTGTACAAATGCCATTACAAGAAAACTCGTTACAGTATTGAAGTAAATCAAAGGAAAAGTCAAAAGTTTCAAAGAAAGAAAGAAAGTTAATATTCAGAAGGCAAAGGTGATAAAACTTCAAAAAGAAGTTAACTCTCTCTATTTATACCCACCGCAATTAATGCGATGAGATATGAACAGTAGAGAGAGAAAAAACCGTCCAGTAACAAATCGTCACGTCACGCGAGAAATTCGAAAAAGGGAAAAAGTTGTACAGTCGGGTACAGTAACAGCCGTCAAAATGTCCTATCACCTGCACACACGCCTGCGAGTGGTCAACTTGTCCTTTTTTATGATTATCCACAAACAACAAAAGATATTTCTCACCAACTCGTAAGGTCAAAAACCCTCAAATCCACATTAAGTCCAGAATTTCACCTGCATAAAATACTTCACACGGAAGAAACACTGGACTGGGGGGACTTATAGAGGTAGGGTACCAAAAAGACCCAAATACCCTTAAGGACTACCCGCGGGGCATACAAGTCATCCGCATAATCATTTGAGGAAGAAACACTTCCATAGCACACGCGGAAGCATCATAGCACCCTCAAAAGTCATCCGCAAGAAGGAATACCCTTCCGCGTAAATGACCACGAGGTAATGCTCCGGGACAGCTGTCAATAACTAATTTACCTTCTAGAAGATTTACCGAGATGCTTTCTTGGGCAATACATGATCCTTCGTCCAATCAGCCAATAACACCTGGCAAGGTCGCTATAACCGTGCACATGACCAATATTCTCCCATTAACCAATGATAAAGAGGCACGTATCCAGGTCGTTATACATGCACATGCAACGTATAAACTGAACCAATCACATAAGGACACGCGTCCAGACGGTTATGCAGGTATATTCTTAAGGGACAGCTGGCCCAACCACCTTCCCACACCCTTCGGCTATAAATACCCTCTCAATCATCATGAGGTATTCATTCACACCGACTATACTCTCTCAATTGACTTAAGTGCTTATCTTCTACAGAACAATACTTATTCTCACTCCGGATGGTGGTTACGGGAAGATCCCCCCTTTTGTCTTTCCCGTAACGAGCTCACGGTGTCTGTTTTGCAGGTGCTTGTCATTGGACTTTGGGCAATTGGGTTCATATCGTGTTGGCAGTTAACCGTATCCTATCCTGTTGACTAATTGGATCTAGGACCCATACTTGGGTAGTAGATCCGTGTTTCTTCACTTAGGTATAATGAAGTTTGCAGACATTTAAAACAAACAGTTTTTTTATTGCAGACTATAGAGGTTTGGTCCACATCTTCTACTACAGATGTTAGCAGATATGGTCCGTAGACTGCAGACATTTTACCTCTAAAAAAACAAACATCTAAGTCGTTATCAATATAATTGTTGTCGTTGAAAGAAAAGAAAAAATACAAATCGAGAATTTGGTTGAAACCTTAAAGGAATCTCAATATTCTTTAAAAAGGCAATTAAAACCGTACCTACGAGATTCCCTCTTATGTCTAAAGCATGCGGTGCCCATGTGTAAAGTGTCACATGATTTTTGGTCATGTTCAATATTTATATTTATTTACTCACTTTTATAAGAAAACCAAAAATGAAAAAAGGGATTTCAATTTTCAAATATATGGCATTCGATTCACGATCCATAAACTAAATTCTTGATCTACATAAACACCACCATCATCTTCAAAATAACTTTATTTTTTAAACATGACAACATCTAAGGATTACATGGACTTATTAAGTAGCAATGAACATATCCAAGCAGTTCTCCTTTGAAAGCCCTCTGTTCCAAAACTTCTCATAATATTCCCCGTACGTAAATTGTCTATACACAGCAGGATCATCGTCAGTTACGAGTTCTGGAGCTGGACCGATCGCCGCATTAGGCGACGGGCAGTAAAAAGTAGGTATAGATATTCGCTCTTTATCACAGTTCACTACAGCTCGATGCAAAACACTCTTGTACTTGTCCTTACTCATCACCTACATATTATAAGAATTATTAACATTAATCGTGTAATCAATTAAACATAAATAAACATGGAAAATTCTAATGCTTACCTGAATTTGATCACCAATGTTGATGATGAAGGTGTTTGGAACCGGATCAATTGCAATCCACTTACCGTTTTTCAATACCTAAAGATGGGGTGAGCATTAACCAAAAAAGCGTCCCAAAACCGAATCGAAATTATTAAACCAAAACTAACACCGACAGTTTTGTTTTATGTTTTTAAAAGACCGAACTTTGGTTCAGTTTTGGTTTCTCTATAACTAAAATTGAATCGAATTTATGAATTTTCATTTTTATTTATAAGAATTTAATAAATAGTTCAAATGTGTACTAATCAATTAATTATTAATTAGCAAAACTATCTATATCCTAATTCATTATATTGAAACATTTTCCCCTAAAAGTTTCGCGCCCAAATGACAAAACCGAAAAAAAAACACTGAAATCGAAAAAACAAAACCAAACGTTTTTCATAACTCAAAAACCGACCCATGCACATCATACCTGAAGACCAGGGACCTCATCTTGAAGAAGGATGGTAATGAGATTAACATCAGTGTGTCCAGGCAACCCGTAGGTCAAATCTGGTTGTGGGCATGGCGGATAATAATTCAAGGCCATATGCTGAGCATGCTTCCCCAATTGTCTGTTGATATAGTCTTTGTCAAGCCCTAGGCTCTCTGAAATAGCCTCAATTAGTTGGAGTGCTAACCCTCTTGCACTCATGCAATACTCGGCCACATGATCACGAAACGACGTCGGGTTGGTGGGCCATTCGTGGATGTAATCCTGAAGCGGGTAACAATGGAGTCTTAGGTAATCTCTCCAATTAGCAACCTTCTCGGTACGTATGTTGAAGCTAGTGGATAATCTAGTGGTCTTAGTGGGGTCATCAGAGTAACATTTGAGCCTTTCTTGTTCGGGTAGTTTAAAGAATTCTCTAGCGACTTCCATCATGTTGGAAATCGTGGATTCGGGTACTCTATGGTTCTTCACTTGGAAAAATCCGTACTCGCGACAGGCTAGACCGATTTGGTGGATAACTTGAGAGCGATCGGGGCCGTGGAGATTGTGTAGGTCAATAAGTGGGATGGACTCATGAACAACATGTTGGAGATTGGGGCGTTGGGAGACGGGGGGGATGTAGTTTGAAGGGACTTGATCGATTTTATCGGATGACACGAGGTCGCTAAGGAGTAATCTCTTAGAGATGACAGCCATTGTTGGATTGGAGATTGAGATGTGAGGTTCAAATGAGAACGAAGAGGACGTTTATATAATTGATTTGGATTGTATACGGTGATGGTGAGAGTGATGAATTTGATTACTAAAAGGATGACGATGTCAAGGTGACGAAAGTATCATGACGTGTGTAATTTAGAATTTAGGTACGTCAACTTCTTCTATTTAATATACAAGAAAATCATGGAGATCTATTATTTATGTATGTTTATAGAAGATATGGCTTTATTTTTTTTATATATAAAATAAGTTAATAAATATCGTTGGTAGATTAATTCACAAAAAAAGTATTTGATCAAAGGTATGGTGGTCGGCCGTCTCGTGTGAAAAATTTTTCTTTTAGTATTTTCTAGTGTTAAAATTGCGACCAACCCCGTGAGCGTATAGGGTAGCCAATTGAGAAATTTTCAACCTCTATGAGAAAATTTTGTAAGTCACCATTGGTTTGATTATACTTTTCACAGCGTAGTTTTACTATTTTTTCAAATAACCGTTTGAAATTTGTTTTTTAACAACTATGAGCCTAAAAATGGGTCGTCGAGCTACGACTCATGAATAGGTGGTTAAGGGGTTGTTTACGACTCATAAGCCTCTGTCCCATTCAGCAACAACAATAAGTCTGAATGATTCAGACATAATTTTAACTATTAAGATGTTTTTCTGTTTGAAACCAAACATTCTGAGTGAATCAGATGTTTACATCTGAATGGTTCCATTCAGATGTAAACAAACAGCCCAAGATAAGCTGTCTCACAAGATTTAAAGCTCTGGTTCACACTGAAGTTGTCAATGAGATCTTAAATTTCAATTTAATAGAAACTAGTAGGTAGACCCCCCGCGTTGCGGGGGGTAGCGACAAATCCATTAAAAAGGAGCATGATCGATAAGTAGACAGATTAATCATAAAGATGTACCATGCATCTAACCGCCTCTACATCCACGGTGTACATACAAATACATAAACAAATAAATGAATCATATATAAGCTAATAGATAAATCTGGAAACTAAAAACAAATAAAGAGCAAATGAACAATCAAATACATTCAACATAATCCCCACACCCTAAACCTTTATGTTGGCTAACTTCAATCGGTCATGTCGTTGAAAGGTTTTATTTTTTTGTTTCAAGGACCTCCGACTCTAAGTATCGTTCACCTCCGCAAGACGTCTGCTCAAGTACAAAGTTTCACATCAATAAGATGAACGTCAACTAAAATAATAAGAATGACATAATATGACTGATTATATTATGAAATTTATGCCAAGTTTGAGTTAATAATTTGGTTAAATATCACTCACCTGCTCTGCAGATGTCCCAGCTCCCAACACGGTAAGTGAGATCATAGGAATCTCATTACCCTATTTACATATATAAATAAGGGGGTGTTTGGGATTGCTGGTATCAACAGCTAATTGTGTCTTATTAACAACATTAAGAAATTAAATAGATATGTCCAATAAGTTGTTTTAGGGGTGCTTGAGTTAGCTACTTAAAGGGGCCTATTAGTTTAAATTTTACAATTATAATATAATAAGCTTGTCCAAACGCTTCTTCCAAAGTTTTTTTCACACCTTATTATACAGATCTTAGACTATTTTTAATAATTCTCAAACTCACTAAGTATAAATAGTCTATTGTCTAATCTGCGTGGTTTTTTACAGTTAGTCCTTACACTCTTTAAGCAATAAAATCTCTTAGCTAAAGTTAACAATTATAAACATATCTAGAAGCATTTTAGCTTCAAAAACTACAATGTTACTCTTAATACTGAATGATCTGCCTCCAAAAAACTAATTGGCATACAGTTTAATTACATATATAAGGGCCATAACCACTAACAAACATCCATAAATAATTGCATTCTCTATAACTGCACCAAAATAATAAAATTAAGACTTTGAAAAAAAAAACATATGAAACTAACCTTCATAACTAACTCCAAAGGGAAAGAGGCAAATCAAAACCACTAACCCACTCACCACCCCAAACACATCTTCTCCGTTCATGATTGAATCAAAAGTTGCTAGAAAACATAATAATGCGGTGTTCGGTTGAACCGGAGATTTAACTTAATTGCAATATGTAACCTGCGCAAGCCATAACAAATAACAAAAAAGAGGCTCAAACAACATCATCGCCTATAAATCATTTAGCTAAAGGGGTTTACTTTGACTGAACCCGACATGTTTTACGGCTCTTACCCCAAAAAGAGGCTCACACAACAACATCCGCCTTTAAACCGCATTTAGCTAATAGGGTTGTGTACGGTTGAACCTGACATGCTCAGAGCCTTTGACAACATCGCATATACTCAGGAAACCATCATGGCTTTAAATAATATTAGTAAAATCAAAAGTATACAGTTAGAGGCCCACAATCCCGTCACCTAGGGTAGGAACTCGGCAACGGTGAAATTCAAGATCCGTACAACAGCAAAGACAACCCCCCAACAGTCCACCACCATCCATACTTGCAACTCATAAATTCAAGAAAATGAGAATCCAAATTTGTTTGTGTAGACATACACAACATCAACTTTTATGCAGATAAAATTACTATATGATAATTGAAAAACAGAATTCTACACTTTCTTATTGCGACAACGTGAACTGAAAGCCCAAAATTGGACAGTATATAGTACCATCAAAAAGGTTAGCGTGCTCAGATCGGAGGTGAGATCAGTTTCAAATGATTCGTGGCACAACAAAGTTTAAGTAAATCAAAGTTGCATAATGAATCCAATTAGGGTCTTATAACATCGTTGAAGCTTCGGTACTTAGAGATTGGTTTCAAACCATCATCATAGCACAAAAAGATCAAAATAAATCAAAGGTGCAAAACAAACAGGCTCGGGTCCGGGGGCAACATGCATTGCCATGCCATAATCCGGAGCATCATCACAGCGATAAACCATAGAGAATAAGAAATTAATCAACAAACATCGCCGTTCGATAGCCACCAGACCCCATGACCAAAAGTCACGGACTAACGATTAGAATATCCACACTTTCTTCATATGACAGATGTCAAAATTCACAATGATGAACAAAGCCCAAGTTATCTTTCATTCCTAGATTTAATAAGTAAAGCAACCGAAATCCTACCCAAAAACACAAAAAGTTTAAAAGGTGTATGTATATATGCAGGCCAAACATGTAGCAATAATGATAGCATGTCACATCGAATACCTTGTATGCAGATTGGAATGTAACACTAAAAGCTCAATTACAACTTCCACCAGCTTATTATGATAAGCAAATAATAGTGTAAAATTAAGTTAAGCATCTTTATAAACAACTTCATCTACAGGATAAGTAGTTGACCCAGAAAAGTAAAAGAAACCCATGAGTCTGACGACCGCCACCGCTACCTAAATCGAACCCGGCAACGGTAAGCGATGAAACCAAGATGAATCATAGAGCATGAACCTACCATACCACTGCCACACCAACATTCGAGATCGAAGCCGCTATAAATGTGTTTGTGTCTGTCAACACCACACCACCGCCACCAAGAGTCCGGAAATCGAACTCGGCAACAGTGGCGGGAGAACTTTTAGCGGATTACGACCGGAGATGCGATGCCGATGAGGAGACAATGAAGCAAACGGTGGCGGTGGTGAGAATGTGAGATGGTGGTATGATGATTTTAAGAAACAAACGTGGACACAAAAGACGAAGAGAGAGATATAGTGGTCCAGTTAAAAAGATGAACAAACAAAGATGCACATGATACATATAGATAAAAGTGTACAACAATTCATGCATAGAATGCAAGTAGACAATGCCTAAAGAGTTCTCTTTTAATATATATATATATATAATAATATATAATTAGAAAGATTTGACTCAAGACGAGCTATCTGATATGATTTAAAGCCTTGGTTCACATTAACGCTGTGTTCCCAAGTTGAGTAAAGGAGAGAAAGGAAATGAATTAATTAATTTCCCTTCTTTTCATTTTCACTTTCTTTCCTTTTTTCTTTTCCTTTTCTTTTCATTCAATTATTTCCAATTTGAAAAGAAAATAAACACATCCAATTTGTTCTTCATTTGCCATGTTTTTCTTTTCCTTTTCTTTCTTTTCTTTCCTTTAATAAAACTCGGGAATACACATTTCCTTGTTTCTTTTCCTTTCCTTCCTTTAGTGAAACTCAGGAACACAACACTTTACTTCTTTCTCTCCAGTTTCTTTCCTTTCTTTCGTTTAATGAGACTCAGGAACACAGCGTAAATCTGGTTTAGGTCAAATTTGACCCGCAAGTCATCCAAATTTAGATAAATAAGTAAATTAATGAAAGAAACATGTAAAACACAATCAAAGAACTAATTAAAGTACCTTTATATAAATAGTTTCCAACGCATAACTATTTTAAGGTATAATTCTCAACAATAATTAAAATATACAAATGCAGCCGTTTAAAAAAAAGACGATAAATAAAAATATATAGTTTGTCGACTGCTTCTTATATTATACTAGTTTTTATCTCCCGTATTACGTGGTTGTTTTATATTGTTTGTTATAATATTTATTTATTTTTTGAATTTATATTTTTTATTATATGAAAATTAATAATATACTTATGGTTTGATGATAAGTGTATATTTGAGAGTGCTTTTATTTTTTGCTTTTTGGAGGGGCAAAATGTTCAAAATGCCCCTCCAAAAGCACTTAAAAGCTTCTATTTGGTGCTTTTAGTTGCTTTTGGTGGGGTATTTTGAACATTTTACCTCTCCAAAAAGCAAAAAACAAAAAAGAAAAGCATTCCCAAACACCCACAAATTATTTCACAAATAAATGAGATGTTATAACCCGGTTTAAAAGCTATATGGTTTTGATAAGATCCAAGACCCGTTTATTTTTTTACTATAAAATTGGTTTTTTAATTATAAATAATATGTATGAAAGTTAATAATATACTTATGGTTTGATGAGACCCACCACTCGTTTATTTTTTTTACTATCAAATTGGTTTTTTAATTTAAATAATATATATATATATATATATCTTTTTTTAAATAAATAAGATATTAATTATTATTATATCCTATTTTATAGAATTTTTACTTCAATAATTTGGTGAGAATAAATTTTAATTTAATGAGATATTATAACACGTTTAAGGAATATCTGGGTTTGGTAAGACCCATACCCATGAAATCGGGTCAAATACATGAGAAGCCTCCATTTAAAAATCAAGCAAATCTGGTGACTCCAAAAAAAGGGGGAGCGACCATATCGCGACACGTAGGATTTTTATGTCTTCGTTTATATATATTATAGATTTTAGTATTTATTATGCAACTAGTTGAGTGTTCCTTGAAAAGAGTTAAAGCTCTTCTCCGTAACGCTTCACCGCGGCTTAAAGTCCCTTGAGCGCCCCGTTATGTGTGTGAGAGAGAGAGAGAGATGGAGATAGAGTGACACAAGTCGTTCCAAGGCCGCCCTCCCTTTCACGCCCCACTGCTGTGTTTTGCGCCCTCGACGCCTCAAAGATGCCCCCATACGCGCCCATAGCGTGGAGCCTAACGGCCAACTCGGATCACTGACGAGGGCCACTGACTCACTTGATCATCATCATTCAATTTTGAAGTTGAAACACACTTATATATGAATAGGCTTAAGGTCACGCGAGAAGTCTTTTTAGTGCAAAAAGTGTGAGTTATTCCAACTAATCAGATCTTTTATTTTCTTTTTCTCATTTAATTAAGTAAATGGACATGATAGTAAAGATTGCATATAATGTGTTTGAAAGTTTCACTTTTATTGATTTATGTATTTGTTAATCAGATATAAAAAAACATTAACATTATTTGATTGATCTTGTATAATTTTTATGTAAATATTATAACGCAACCAACAATCATTATTTTTCATTTTTGTGTATGTATATGGAACAGTAGGGAGTAATTGGAGCCCTAGTAAAAGGTTGAATTAGGCTGGTTTTCTTTAATGACAAATTTATTTTATTCATTGTCGTTTATGAGACTTGAATTCAAGAGACTCTTTTATCAAACTTAGATGTTCGAAGGTTTTATTTTTACCAATGGATCATCACTACATCGGTGTGAATTAGGCTTAACGTAACATTCTAACAAGCTTTATTATCTTGTAATGAGAATAAACCTGCTTGTTGTGGCAGTCGTAAAGTTTTTTTTGGTTTCATGCAATCACTATAACAAACGAAAGAGAAAATTTAAAACATAGTTGTAGCAAAGCAAAAGAGAATCAAAACATTTTCATTTCGTTGTTTTTTTGTGGCGTCCAAATTTATGGTACCAAACCCACACACTGCGCATGTACCACATGAGTGATAACATCCAAAATATAACGTGTTCGATTAATTTATTAATTAAATATACGTGTTACCAAAGATCACTGATCTAGTGGTGGTCTAATACTTTCCATATGGGAGGTCGTGGCTTAGAGTATCACATGCATTGAGCAATTTGTTACGTGTTGAGCAAGGAGCCTAGGAGGTACCGACATCAATATCATATTCGGGTATGTGTTTGAGAATACCTAAACCCGACCATCCCTACCACTTACAAATAAAAAAAAGGTGGAAATTAAAATTTTGTTGAATGCTTTATCAATTAATTAAAAAGGTAAGTAATCTAATACGAGTTGGTGATTCCATGCTACTCCATGAGGTACCAACATTAGTATTATATCAACTAAGTTCACACTCGTGGAAATTTTACTAGTTCTAATGAAAATACATTAAATCTGGACAAGTAATTAACACCATCATCTTATGTTATCTTATGATATATTAAACTATCTTATAACACTTGAGACAGAAAATAATAATACATAAACTTTTAAATCTTTATAGATGAAAACATGTATTACATCTTCATGTAATAACGACTTTGAAAACAATAGAAGAATTTTTAAAAATTAAAATATATATAGTTGGTTTTGAAAATAAACTTTAATATAATTTTATTTTTATTTAAAATTTAATTGAATAAAAATTACATAACTAAAATTACATAACTAGATAAAGGATAACTTAAAATAAGTACTTTTATTAATATACTTAGTATAACATTTTAAATTATATTATTATTAAAAAGAGAGATGTTTTATTAAATTATTATATCTTCAGTTTTCATATTATATGTTCTATACTTTTAAATCTATATTATTACATTATAATAGAGATACTTCTACCAGTGCATCAAAGATACTGAAAAAGAGATTAAAAAAACATACAACTCCCTATTTTTTTTTTTTTGAATGTTAAAGCTTTCCTCCTATTATTTACAATATACCACCATTGCCAGGAATCGAACCCTGGACCTCTCACCCAAAGGCCAAAGCCTTTGCTTCCCTTATCTGACATGTCAGTTTTTTTTAAATACAACTGCCCATGCACACACACATGTTTAATTAATTGCTTAATTTGTGCTTCTGGTTTTTACAGTTATTTTGGATAAATTTTCTTTTACATTATTAGTTATGGCACCCCTAATTTTGATCATATAAGGGCTAAAAAAGTTGCAGACGGGAAACCACTTGTGTTTTTAAACAAATTATTGAGAAACACAATTGACAAAATGAACAACTCTTTTTTAGATACCTTGGAATATTGATGATGAATTGGCGGCAACATGGAGAGATGCTTGGACGTGGTTTCGTTGGCTCAATGCCATCATGGTCCTGGTAATGAATACGTGTGTCACATTTTCTTAAGTTAACTCGTGTTAAATTATTGACAAGCTGACAATAAGAAATGTATTTCTTGATCCTATAATCCACTTTCAAGAATAATATTGTGTTGCGGCTAAAAATTGATCAAATGTTATTCAACACGTAAGAAAAACAAGCGAATACGTAAGCGAGTTAGATTCCTTTATATATTAAATGTGAAAGATACCCAACTTGGACCAAAGTTGGCATACAAATATAGTCGGGTTGACTCGATTCACATTTTCATCTATTAAAAAAAATACTTGTAAACAACAGGTTGATTATGGTTACAGGGGTTATATCTATACAATGATAAGCAATTCTGTGGGTCAAAAGAGGTTGGGATGAACCCAACCACTTTTTCAACATTTCTTTCAATATATATATATATATATAAATTAATAATGGATTACGCAAAGGTTATATGTTAACAACAATAAGCAGTTCTTGTTTATCGGTACTAAAAGTGATATGACCGCAGGGTTGAAGATGTCGTAGGAGTCAAACTAATGCGACAGACCAATATCTCAGACCGAGAATTCTTATGCGGAAAATGGCACAAAATAAAGTTTGAAGTGATTGACCAAATTCCAGATATTAGAACTTTGAAATGCAGAATACTGTTCTTGGATTCAGTGGAAACCAAGATGATGACTGAAAGCTAATACCGAACAAACATTATTTTTTATTATTTTGATGATGATGTTGGAGGGATTGATTTGTGTATGATGTAAGTCAACTTTAATGATTAATGGTGTGCACAGTTTCTTTCTTATCAATACTAGATTGGCATGACCTTAGTTTTTGTAGTTAAGACTTTGGATACATTTATACATATTGTTTAAGTTATTTGTGTTAGAATAAATATATATTTTATATATATTTTATATATGGCCCCTATAATTATTTATCTTATTATTGATCATTGACCTAAATAACCTTATGTTTATAACTGGTAAATCCTTGATGGACGGAATTACCCTTACTAACATTAATAGGGTTTCCCCTTGGGTGTATATATAGAGAGCTTATTAGAGAGGTTAATAACTAATGATGAATAATACACCATAAGAATCATCCCCTACCTCTCTCTCTCTCAAATCGTGTTCATCAAGAACACCTAATCTCCATCCTAACCATACACCCTAAAGGGGAACTCGATCAGATTAAGAAGATGTCAATCTCAAACATCACTGGATTATCAGGTATTACATATTTCCTTGTTTACATTATATCATCGATTATAGAAACTGATCAACATGTGGTATCAGAGCATGATGTTGATTAATCAGTTTCTTCGATGTCCATAAAAACTGGAATTAAAATAGGAAACGAGTTTTTGATTAAAACCCTTATGTTTACGGTTTTGATCATCATCATAAAACTGATTGGATCTGATGTTCGTATTACTTCTAACGAATTGTTAGGTCTGATTAAAACCTGTTCATTATAAAAACCTGATTATTTTCGAAATCTGTTTTACAAAACTTTCAGATTTCGATTCCAGTTTTAAATCTGATAATATAATCGAAAACAGTTTCGTAAAATTCTTGAAACTGTTCTTGTTTTTTTTTTCGAAGATGTTCTTGAAGAACATCATAATTTTCGAAAACTAACCTTAATTAGGATTAACTTGGGAAAATGAAATCTGTTAAAGAGATAATATTATCTCTAAGTTTAATTTCAAAATCTTTTAAATAAAATAAAAGATATAATTTTGAAATCTTATTAAAATTAGAGATAATCTAAAACTTTAAAGAAATAATATTATCTCTAAGTTTAATTTCAAAATCTTTAATATAAAATAAAAGATATAATTTTGAAATCTTATTAAAATTAGAGATAATCTAAAACTTTAAAGAGATAATATTATCTCTAAGTTTAATTTCAAAATCTTTTAAATAAGATAAAAGATATAATTTTGAAATCTTATTAAATTTTGAGATAATCTAAAACTTTATAACAGAATCTCCCAAATCCCTTAAAATTAGGAAAAGGTTATCAGGTTGATTATTCTTTTCGAATTCTGCTAATGTTGCGAATCAAGGCATCTATTCGCAACAACTGGACTCTAATCGCAACAAATGAAATGTTGCGAAATCGCATGATGTTGCGAGAATTACATATTATCTTGCGAGTAACATGTTGCGAATGTCCACTAATTATGTTGCGATCAAAACCTAGCATCACAGAATGTTGCGAAGGGACATATGTTGCGAAAAGTCACTAATGTTGCGAACCTTAAGATGTTGCGTATTACTTAAGATGTTGCGACGAGCTAATTTTGCAAGATGTTGCGAGTATTACCTATTGATGTTGCGATCAGCCCATAAAATCACAGGATGTTGCGAGTACTCTTAATCGCAACAATTATGTTGCGAGTGCTTTAAATCGCAACAATGCTGATTACATCACAACAACTCCATTCGCAACATCTCTCATAACAACATCATTCGCAACATCTCTTATAAAACATCAATCGCAACATTACTTATGACTGCACTGTTCGCAACATCTAAAATCCCCTAACCAAATTCGCAACATCACTTCGAAGAAATCGCAACTTTACTTATATCTTACATGTTGCGAAATGATCAGAAACCCTTATATATAACCTAACTGATTAAGGGGCCCTGCTCCGTTAAATTACTTAACTTAAATAACACTTATAGTTCACTTCTGCCCAACGGTGATGTGTAACCTAATATTGTTATTTAAGTCTAATTAAGTATGTCACTTAAAAGTGTATGTCCTAACGTTATCAGACACTCGCATGACTTTAGTTTTGCTTAACTTAAACAACACTTCATGAGTTCACTTCTGCCCAATGGTGATGTGGTAGCTTAACAAAGTTGTTTTAGTCTAACTAAGCATAGTCATCTAAAAGATGAGTATCCTAAAATTGCTAGATACTCAAATGACATTAACTTTGCCTTAAATACCTTAAATGTCTCAATTCTGCCCAACGGTGATTTGTTACATTTATGTATTGCAAACTTACCTTGTGCATAACAACTTGATTGTTCCAATTCTGCCCAACGGTGATTTGTTACAATTATTTTCGCACAAGAATTTTATACTTAAATAATACATTTTCTGCCCAACGGTGATCTATTTTATTTAAGTATAATAAAATTAATTTTGGTGTTATACTTAAAATTATCACATCTTCATAATGATCCTTACATTAATGATCCTTCATTAATGATCCTAATTTCAGTCTGCCTTATTAGATTATCCATAACATAAATCACTCTAAAATTCTTCTATAAAGTTTGAATCTCAAACCTAAATCATCCACTCTTATTACAAAACCTAAGAAGAGTTTTGCTTCTAAAAGGGTCTTATAAAATTTGCCCTTTTGAGTCTTGATTATCCTTAAAGACTTGAAATTCTTACTGCTCATTCTGATAAAAGTATTACAGAAAAACACTTGAGCATAATCAGTGGGATAAATAAATATGTCTCTTATGATAATCAAGAACTCCTTACATGATTCCTATCAGGTGAGCAATTACGGATTCTAAAATTCCTAAGACTAACGTTTTTTTTTTCTATGGAAATAATAGAATCAAAACAATTCCTAAGATGCATGCAAAACACTCTAATTCTAAATAAAAAGGTTAATTGGCATTTGTGAATACATCCTAATATTTAATTCCATGACCCATAAACTGAGAGCTTATACATGGAACTTAATGAAGTCTTTTCAGTGTATTACTTTTCCACCAGTACAATTAGATGCCTTAAGAATCAACTATAACACTCAGAAGTACTAAAGGAAACTGAGTGTGTTGCTAGCAATATATGTACAGGAAAAGGAATGCCTAAAATTGAAAATCAAATGTTATTCACCTTATTACCACTAAACCTTAAAAGATGATAGTTCTAAAGTCTTGAAACAAAATACAAGTACTACTTCCAGCTCTAAGTTCTCAAAGGGAAAGTCTCACTGCAAAATCATGCCATTAGACTAGGCATGAGCAAAGAGACTATCCATACATCAAGGGAACAGTTGGCTAAGAAAGGTAGTTACCAATTAATGATATTTAACTCCACTAATATTAATATCCCTATTAACACATGTTAGTTGAGTTTAGTTTTATACGTTTCCTTATCAGAAATCGATAATAATTAAGATGAGAGTCAGTGACTCATTTAATGTTAAGGTTGTAAGAACCATAAAAGCTGTTTTGTATTAAGCTTTATGATGCCTTAAACATTCTAGAGTTTACTCAGAATTTAGTATCAATACTAAAGCTACATTTTGACAGTTATAAGGTTTTAAATGACCAAAACAAAGTCACTACTAACTAAAACTATCATATTATCGGTCGTTATTATCTGAATAGAAACCTTATAAGATAAAACTAAGCGATGCTACAAATTTCACAACCTTTTGTTATCATAGAAATGAGAATTTAACAAAAGATAAATGAGACTTACGTACTTCATCCATTAAGACCAAAATTTTCATGAGAAATCATGACTCGGTTGACAAAGGATGAATTGCCATTAAATCTCATTCTTAGTGATTTGAAAGCATGTGTTAAATGCCCTAAATATAAACTGGATAAAGGGAGTAAGTGAGGTCCACCATAAGTTATAATTCACTGCTATTAGTGGAGCTTAGAAGAATATCAACTTGTATCTAATCTGTTTCCTACTGGACAAGTTCTTTAAAGAAATCAATTCATATATACTTATCAGTATTCCTTCTAAATATGTCCTTAAAATTTCTTATGAAATATGGACAATAAGGAAATCAAGTCTAAATGTATGAAAGTTTCCTATGACATGAATCGCCAAAACTTGTATGGAGTTTTAGAGGCCTAAAAGATCAGTGGGAGCACTGAGTGTCCTTATATGCAAGAGATGGGGGAGAAACAACTTAATCTACCTCATAAAACATCCCTTGTATAAGACACTGCTCCATTATATCTTGTCTCCTTAACATTTAATGCTACTCCTAACAAATTTTGTTGGATACCTAAATATGGGAAAACTTAGATTTCTTACCAAGACTAATTAATATAATCCTCAATTAGAATTTATTGGTCTTCTGATGTTGACCCTAAGCATGCTGAATTCTTACATATTTCTAAGGTCAGTAGGAGCAGTAAAAGTCCTTATCATAACTTGGCTAAGTACAAGACGCGGGGGGAGAGATTGTCGCTTACTTTAACTCCGATTACACCTCTTGTACACCATACTGCACCAACTCTTACATACTTAGAAACTAATATTGCTCCTAATATACCTGAAAATATGAAACTCCTTATAAACCCAATAATCAACTCAGGAGGTCATCTAGGTCTCAAAGGCCTACTAACTTTGATGATTATGTACCCTACCTGACTAAAGATTAAATGGATTTTGGAAGGTTTAATGATCCTACCTCTTCTAATTAAACCATTAGTATCAATCAATCTTCTAAAATAGTATAACGTTTGGGATTTGGTTGAATTACCTAAAAGATAGTCATTATTAAACTAAATCTGAATGAATAACGTTAATACACTAAAGGTATGATTGATTGATAAAGGTATACTCAAGAGGGAGTAAATTATCAAAGAACCTAGTTCCTTGTCTTACAAAAGGTTACTTTGAGGATCATCAATGTTCTAGTAGCTTATAATAATTTAGAGCTACATTACATGAACATTAAAACAACTTTCCCTAACACTGGCCTACATGTTCGTAAAATAACCTGTAAGTTCTAAACTGAAGGTTAAGAACACTTAGTTTGTAAGTCAATAAAATCCATGTATGGGTTGATGCAAGAATCAATAATGAAATCATAATGCAACTCTCTTCATCAAGAACTAAGTGGATTGATTTACCTACCTCAAGATGAGTGGGAGCAACTAATGTAAACTTGTCCTTATATAGATGACATTCTTTTGACAAGTATATGTTACATGAGTCAAAGTATTGTTAACGCATATCTTGACCTAATCAATCTCGGAGATACCTCTTATTTAATAGTTATCAAAATACACCGAGATAGACTCATTAGTTTTATATGTTTTACATGAAACGGGTCCTTACACTTGTAACATACAATATTGCTCTCCTTTAGAGGCTAATAGGATAAATGAGATTATTTCCTTATGCATCATTAATTAGATGCCTTAAGAAGGTTCAAATCTATACTCGTTTAGATATTGGTCACATTGCTAAACACTAGACTAATTATTTCTATTGTGAAGCATCTGATAAAATATCACAATATCTCTAAGAAACGAGACACAATAATTTAAAGAAGAAGAAGTGAGAACTAAAAAACGGTTGACTACTAATATTCTAACTTTGTCAACTTCTGGGTATATCCTTATGTCAGCAGACATTACTATCTCATGAAGGAGTCCTAACTAACTGATAACAACGACCTAAGTTATAATGACATAATATGTTGCTGATCATAACGCAACGTGTCACTAAATGTTGTTGGAAAACTTTATCAGTTGACTCATAATTTATTAACTTCATATAAATCCAATATTGAAGACTTATTGTGATAAAGTCAGCTACCCTTATTTCTTGAACAGTAACAGTTCAAGCGGAGCTGCATTAGAATTCGATACAAGTCTAAATTATTGTTCGCTTATGACTTAAGAACAAATAGAGGAAACTAAACTTTTGTATCGAATGCATTCATGATATGCTTATGGATCCACTAATTAAAGGTCTGTCACCCATAAGTCTCCTAAATGGCCAATAATAGAGACGGGTTTTACCAATGACCAAGCGCAACTGCGTATCGTACTATGAATGATTAATTATTAATTTTTCCTCATACGTTGAAAATTTGTTTTGTCTCTAAATACGTTCATGCATGCCTAAAGACGTATAGACACTAATTATACAAATCAACGGTAAGGGCTTATTTGTCAATTTGATCCTAAAGTTAGGTTTTAAATTTGAGTTGTAGTATGATTAATGGGGGTCCTGAGTTGAATATTGATTCAACGACTGTATTTCTCTGCTGCAATTTGGGTTTAGAACTAAAATGAGTATTAACCTCTGATCAGACTAATCTAATGCTCATAATAAATAATTACTAGGCCAAGTGGGAGAATGTTAGAATAAATATATATTTTATATATATTTTATATATGGCCCTTATAATTATTTATCTTATTATTGATCATTGACCTAAATAACCTTATGTTTATAACTGGTAAATCCTTGATGGACGGAATTACCCTTACTAACATTAATAGGGTTTCCCCTTGGGTGTATATATAGAGAGCTTATTAGAGAGGTTAATAACTAATGATGAATAATAACACCATAAGAATCATCCCCTACTAGGAATGGCAACGGGGCGGGTTTGGGGCGGGTTTTGCTTAACCCGAACCCGAACCCGAAACCAAAAACCATCCCCGTACCCGCCCCATTACCCGTCGGGTTTAAATCGGGGATTCCCCGTTTGGTTTTTTGTACCCCCCCCGACCCGCCCCGTCCCCGAACCCGAAAACCCGAAACCGATCCGACCCAAAAGGAGCGGTGGAGAATCGAATTAGCTCCTTCTAACACGACGACGACACAAAAACAATAATTAACAACCTAACGAAACACGAAAATCATCAGAGCTAAAAAAATTATTCAATGCAGCAGCTAATTAGCTAACCGAAATCAATAACTTCAATACGACTTACGTGTTACATATAATTCAATCGGAACTCATGTCAGAGTTAATCAAGTTAACCTAAATCGCCATCTCATTCATCAACAAGCCATCGATCACATACTTACAAACACTATCCAGCTCCAATCCAAACTCATCTCAATAGCCACAACACGCAAACTGCCAAACTGTCTAATTTGACTACACGTACTCACCGAATACAATCAACAGTCAACTACAGTCTAATTATTCAATGCAGGAGCAGTTAAATAGCTAGCTAGCAGAAATCAATAAGTTCAATACGATTTACATTAAAACATGCAATTCGATCGGAATAAGTTCGTTAATATTTACGTTAACATAAGTTGGAGTGAAAACAGGTGAAATAATAATAATAATAATAATAATAATAATAATAATAATAATAATAAGAGAATTAGGGATCTTACAGGTGGTAGGATGAGAAAGCGGTGGAATGAAACAGAGACCGAGAGGCCATAGAGTAAGAATATGAATATAATTGAGGATAATATTAATATTAATATAGTCTATTATCATGGAAAGAGGAAACCCCTAAAACAAATTAGATTCCCCAAATCAATTATCATGTCAATCATCAATCGCAAAGAGAACGGTGTATCATACGATATGCAACAACAACAAAATTAGGTCAATTTCAAATGAAAAACCCTAAAAAAGGAGAAAACATACTTCGGTGTGTGTGTGATAGTGGGGAAGAAAAGAATGGTGTGTGTGTGTGATTAAAGAGTGAGATTACATACTTCGGCTGGGATCAAAACGAGGAGGAGGAGGGTGGTCCGGTGGTGCAGACGGCGATTGAGTGGATGGTGATGGTGGTGCAGACGGCGATTGAGTGAATCGGGGGCGGACTGGCGGTGGCGGAGTCTGGATGAGTGGATGTCTGGATGTAGGTTTAGGTTTTTAATATATATATATATATATATATTATTTATATTTATATTTATATATTATATCGGGGCGGGTCGGGGCGGGGGTACCTGAACCCAAACCCGAACCCGAACCCGAAACAATCCCCGAAACAATCTCCGAAACCCGACCCGAAACCGAAAAAACAAAACCCGACCCAACCCGAAATAAGCCGGTTTTCGGGTTTCCCCGTCGGATTCGGGGATTTTTGCCATCCCTATCCCCTACCTCTCTCTCTCTCAAATCGTGTTCATCAAGAACACCTAATCTCCATCCTAACCATACACCCTAAAGGGGAACTCGATCAGATTAAGAAGATGTCAATCTCAAACATCACTGGATTATCAGGTATTACATATTTCCTTGTTTACATTATATCATCGATTATAGAAACTGATCAACAATTTGATCTTACTTACAGTGACTTTGTTTCAATCTAGCACTAATGTCACACTTTAGGAGTATTAGTGAAGTTAAGCAATTGCTTTGATATACTTACTGACTTCAGGTGTTGGGTGTGTAGACAGGTTCCTTTCAATCTTTTATCTTGATTGATGCTTGATTGCACGCTTTGGTTTCATAGGTTGCTAGATCATTTGTAGGCATTAAGCAAGAAGTGATCAAATAAGTATATACATTCATTTAAAATATGTTTGAATGTTATCTATAATCTTACAATCCTGTTTTTAGAGTCAAGTGCAAGAGTTTGGTTGAGTACATAAAAATACAAATGAAAAATACTACTTTCAAACCAGCAAAATTATTAAATAAGTTTATAATGTACAAGCTAAAACTTTAATTTCAAACTTTTGTAAAATATTATACAAATAAGAAAAACAAAAAAAAATGAGTTGCAAATTATCGACCCCGCAGCATACTGGTGATAATGAAAAGAAACCAATGTTAAACGTTGATGGGTAGTTTTGTGTTTTTGTATGTTTATACGAAAGGGGCATTCAGTGTTGTTTTTGACATCTTGACGAAGTTGGTAACTAAAGATTTGACATTGTTATTGGTTTATGATAGAAAGTTGGCATTCGGTGTTGTTTTCTCTTATACCTTTTTGTTAAAAACAAAGTTTCACAATATTGATTAAGATCTATTCACTTTATTACCTAACATGAGTTGTGACTTATGATTAAATTGTTACATTAATTGTAATTCATATTTGAGAAAAATAAACATCCTCTGTCAATTGCAACACTCAGTATGACAACAAATATAATTAACATATGTCAAAATTTAGTGTTTGCTTTCAATGAAACAATGAACAAGAAATAATGTAAACAATGAATCTACTGCTATGGTACCATACCGAACTAAATAGTTATCAACCAAATCATCGTTGCATCGCTGCTACATTGAAAACCAAAGTTATACCATTGAATTCCACATTGTGTCCTCACCGTAACGCACGAACACACCTAATAGTTTTAAAGTATGAAGCTTTTATTTACTAGTTCGAGGGTTAATATCATATATATTGTGAATATTATTTTAAACTTGCAAATACTAAAAAGGTTAAAATTAAAAGTTTGTTGTATTCATCAATTAAAAAGGTGAAAAGTAATGTGAATGCTTACGAGTTGGTGACTCCATGCTACTCTAGAACTAGTAACGGAGGAGACATAATGTCCCCGAAAAATTATTAAAATATTTATGGGTAGAAAAGATAATGTGCATGCTATAATACGACTTGCTAACCTTCATTTTCATTTCTAACACATCTACCTCTAACCATGGCCGCTATCTCTAAAAAAGTACTGCTTCACCGACATTGTGTTGCATCTGAAAAACTTGATCAAGTCCCTTCAAACTACATTCGCCCCATCTCCGAACGTCCAAATCTCCAAGAAGTTAATGTTCATGATTCCAGCCCTCTCATTGACCTCCGCGATCGTAACAGTCCCAACCGCCCTCATGTAGTCGAACAAATCGGTAGAGTTTGTCGCGATTATGGTTTCTTAGAGATTGTAAACCATGGGGTACCGGAATCCACCATAGCCAACATGATGCAGGTCGCGAAAGAATTCTTCAACTTGCCGGAAGAAGAAAGGATGAAAATGTACTCGGACAGCCTCAACTTTAAGGCCAACGGACTATATTCAAACTACAACAAAGAAGTTAGAAAGCATGTTGATTGGAGAGACTTCATGGGACTCTTGTGCTACCCGATCAAGGTGAGTATATGTATAAGAGAGTTAGCACTTCAACTGACTGAAGCCGTATCAGAGAGCTTAGGACTCGATAAAGACTACATCAATAGACAAATGGGAAAGTACGCCATGCCCTCAACCAGATTTATATCATCGGCATCCTTCTTCAAGGTGAGGTCCCTGTTCTTCAGGTGTTCAAAGATGGTCAATGGGTTCCAATCGATCCAGCTCCGAACACTTTCATTGTTAACATTTATGATCAGATTCAGGTTCGTCGTCCACCTCTCCATCCTCTTTTTATAGTTTGATCGTTTTTAGTTTCAATTTATGTAATATATATATAAACTAGTTTTTATCTCTCGTATTACGGTGGCTGTTTTACATTATTCATTTTTAATATTTATATATGTTTTTGGAGTTTAATTTTATTTATTGTAAGAAAATTTATAATATACTTAGAGTTTGATGATAAAATGATTCCACAAATAACTAAAATGTGTTATAACCCGGTTTAAAATGGTTCCACAAATTATTAAAAATCATATAATAATTTTTAGTATATCCTATTTTATAAGATTTTCACATCAATAATTTGGTAAGAATAATTTTTAATTTAATGTGATGTTATAACCCGTTTAAGAAATATCTGGGTTTGGTAATATCACACCCAACCTACGGCGGAAACGCTGGGGCGTGAACTGATGGTCACAGCTCACAAGGTTACAATCATGAAATTATAAAGCGACAATATCTAATTAATTTATTTATTATCAAACAACATTCATATACAACAAAAATAAAGAAAATTACAAATACAAAACCAACTATTCTTGTATATGTTTTATCCTAAAGTCATCTCTATGTGAGCTTCAATTCGATAAGCAATCCAAATCTATAACCTGCAAATGCGTACAAAATATATGTTTGTCAACAACACATGTTGAGTGAGTAGATCACCAGTTTTGACACAAACAAAAATGGTAATAATATATAATGATATAAGTGAATAAAAATAGTCAAAACTGTTATCTGTGAGTATAAACAATTAAACCATATCACATACATAAACAATCAACCATAAAGAAAGGGCTAAACCGTTGCCATGCGAATGGGCATTGGTTACCAAAAATGAGGTGTCGGTGAAACAATTGCCAATGCGATCGGGCTCCGGCCACTACGACGGTCGTATGATCATACTATAATGAGATTATGTTGGACCTCTCCGAATGCGATTCAAGTAAGCAAGTAAGCAAATATCAAGTAACAGGCAATCATTCAATTGGTACACAACACAAAGATCACAGTTTGCGTTTGAGAAATAATAAGATAAATAATATGATAAATGGTACGCAAGTGTCCCCAAAACATTTGAAAACAAGTAAAATAGGGCAGTGATTACTCACCTTGATCGGATGAACATATTAAGGAATGATGAGGAAAGTAAACCCTTCGGGATATACCGTCAATGATTACTAGTTAGATATAATAATATAAATTAATTATAAAAGTTATACACGATTTAATGAATTAAGATTTCAATGTGATTTAAGTTAAGTAGTGTGATTAGAATGTTTATTGGATTTTATTATTATTATTATTGTAAAACGATTATTATTGTTGTTATTTATACAGAATGTTGTCGTTATTTATGAAATTTCATTGCTCACACTTGATAGATATATAAATGAAATAAATTAAAATAAATAGATTTGATATAAAAATACTTATTATATTAATATTTGGATAAATAACTATATATACAAACTAAATAAAATGATCCGATTACTATAAATTGAGATATAATATTAAAGTAAATATGAAATAACACATAATACCTTAAATAAATAATTATAAAATAAACGTTTTTAAATAAGTAATTTTAATAAGAATATTTCAACAAATTTGCTTTTTAAATCGTTAACGAAGTCAATATACACACACACACATACATGGCGAGTTTGCAAAACATTCCGCGACGAGGAAACGCGAATTAAAAGTGTCAGTTAAATAAAATAGTATTTACTTGATGTTTAATATTAATTATAATGATTTTTAATTTGTTTAACCTTTAAAACAATAATAACAAAACTAAAGAAGCAAAACTGGGCTAGCCAGGGCTCGAACCTGCGCCCCTGGCCGACTCAGTAACAAACCACATGCACAACGACCATGCGCGTTGGGCTTTCTGGTTGCAATCTAACACAAACAAAATTTGAAATACAATTAACCTAGTTTCCCCCAAATTGAATATGAACCCTAAAAGATCAATCGATAAATCTGAGACTAGTTTGTTTAATTGATGTTGGGGTTAATGACTAGTGCTTAAAAACGAAATTGTTACATATAAGAATTGCCAATAGAGATAGAGAAATGAAGGAGAATGGCGAGCGAAACCCGTTGGCCTGAATATGTGTTCGTTAGGGGACAGAACGGCCTCCATACTAAAATTAACCATAGGGGTTTACGTCGTGATCATCAGTGGGTTGTGTATGTACGATTAATTGTGTTTTCATTAACCCTAAATGGTATAACAATGATCTTGATATAGACGGTTTCTTAATAATGTATAGTTGTATCTAATTGATCTCATTCCATAATTATATTGTCGGTATAAGTCGTTTTTATCATATGAATGATTTGATAGAATCAATTTTGTTAATAACCACGAAGATTACGGATCAAGCAACGTTGGGGTTACGGGTTACTTAGAAACGGGTTTGGTTCTTGGGTTTGGGTTTGAGATAATATAATATTATATAACTAATAACCAGATTTACAAACTAGCCCCCTGAGGTTTATGATTGGATTTCAAATTGGTTAAAACTAAGGTATGGGGTGGAAATTGAATAAATTGAAAGTTCATTTAGATAATTAATTATATATAATAAATAATAATAATAAAATATTATCAACTCGTAAACGAAACGATTTGATGATTTAAAAATTACCCGGAAACGAAAATGTATCGGGTTTTTGATACTGATAAAGTACACGAAAAACCCGAGTTGTTACAGTCTCCCTTACTTTAGGGAATTTCGTCCCGAAATTAAGCAAAACCGTTGAATTTTTTTGAAAATAATTTTTTTTTAAATATAATTTAAAATTTTATCATAACACGGAACTTTGAATGGTTGAAACAACGCTCCAAATGAAAATCCGATAAGGACACTTATATATAGGATGTACCAGCGGCGTATCCACCATGTCCTTATCATCTCTACATTCGTACAGTTATCCCAACTATTTTCGATTCTAAATTATGACACACAATTGCATGCATTATGATTTCCATGCGAGAACTTCGATAATTATGTAGGCCTCCATAATTACTTAGGTCGTCGGATGGTCCACATAACTCGTCCCATCGTGTGGTTTACAAAATATTTGAAAGGCATGATAATTTTGTAAGAAAAGTTATTAACTTATTATAAATATGAGGAAAGTGCTAACATATTATAAAACCATTGAGAGTTGACTTATTATAGGTGTAAAATCAGAAGATTTTATAAAATATTTCTAATAGCGCAATTTAGGTTAACCTTCAAGTTTGATTAATGAAATTAGTGAAAATTTTAAAGTAACTTAAAAGTTAAGAGGAACGGGAACATTGAAGTTGGGATATATGGTGTGTCGACAAGATCGATTGTGAAGAAAGAGAATGGGGATACGAGCCAACTAACAAATTTACGTGAACTTACCAAAAATTATATGATTGCAACAATAACATCAACAAAAGTTTATGAAGGAATTAATTAATAATTGTAGACGAATAATAACCTGTGAAATTTTTAAATATTGCAACATTCAAGGTAGAATTCATAAAACCGTGAGTACAAATTTGAACAAGATTAACGAAGACTTTAAGGGATTTAGTTTAGTTAAATGAGAAACTCATGAAATTTAAAGAGAACTTTATACAACATTGAAATATCGCAATTGTGTATTTAAGATGAGGTAGGTTAAAATATTAAAGTACTGGTAGTAGTAATTGAAAATGCAAAAATATTAATGCAAAAATTTATGTATATAAACAAACTGTAAATAGATGAAATTGGGAAGCGGATATTCACGAATCATCGAGATAGTCCTATTCCATTTAAATCTTTAAAATTAGATAATAGTGAAAATTAATAATAAAATTCCAATTAAATCACCATGGGAATCCAATGAAATTCATTTTTTTTTCATTTTTTTAAAGTGAAAATTTACTTAAATAATGGAAATTAAAATTCCATAACAGAAATAATTTTGTTTAAATAATGACAAGTTCAATTAATAATAGAACTATAACATTTCAATTACAACGATAAAAATTTACAAAATGAAAGGTAACTTGTAATGCACGAGATCAATAAATACACGACGTACAAAAATGTTAAAAATCAAAGTTGAGAGTAGAAATTGACACGTTGTCAATAATTTAATAAGCAAACAAGGTAAATGAGAAAAGACAAATTGAATAATATGGTCAACTAATAACTGACTGTCGAAATTGTGTCTTTTATAATTGAAAAAGGAAAACAAAATTGTTTCGATTTATGAGAATCTAAGTATTTTGATCAGTTGACGAAATGTTAATGAGCCAAATCCTATAATTTTTGATTAAGTAAAACCAAACGTATAGATAAGTACGACAACCAATGATATTGATCTTTGGAAAGATAAGAAAAAATTTATTGTATACGAAAAAGATACTTAAAATGATGGATTTTCCAAGTTGGGTTTGTTCCAAAATAACTAATTCAGACAAATAATCGTTTAAGCTATAATTGAATACAAAATACGTTTAGACGAAAATGATGAAGACGATAAAAAATCTTCTTTGTGAAAACATAACTACGATTGGTTTAATTCAAAACACCTTTGTTAATTGAGCTTATGAAAACTTAAATAGTTGAGATCGAATGATTTGGGGCACCTCGAATAGGTTTGTGAAAACGAGGTTTGACTAAGGTAAGCTTGATGAAATTAAGTCTTGCGGGTCTAGAATCGAATAAGCGAGAACGACCTTGTTACATGAAGAAAGCCTGAAAGGCATAGAGTTGATAAGTTTAAGCTAAATGAGCATGGGTAGTACGGTACGGTGCCGGTATAATTTGAACTCGGCGTGAATTAGTAAAGAACAATGCGTTGTTATGAGGGTGATTAAGGTCTCCATAATTGTATAAGGCACGTGTAGCGGGTGTATAAAGCTAAGTTAACGGCATAGACCGTTGTGGGATGTCTTTGTGTCGTAGGCAGCGTAACGACAAGTGTTAACGGGATAACCAAAACTGTTATAGTGAGTGTAAGAATAACACAAGAATTGAGTTGGATGACGAAAGTCGCAAATAAGACGTAACGAGCGTATTCTGGTGTAAGGTTTTCTTGTTTGGGACACTATGATTTCGTTGAGATTGATAATTAGTTTACTTAATAACCTAAACTCGATTATTAAGCTTGCGTTTGTTATTATCGTTATTATCGTTGTTATGAGTGTGATTAACGGTAAATTAATCGAAATTTTTCTGAAAAAAATTAGTGACAATATTAAATTGATTGCATTAGTGTTTTGAGTTAGAATTTATACCCTAGAGATTGTAGGAGCTATCTCTTTGACAGTACTTGTGGTCATAAAGCGGGTGTAGAGAATATATGACCTGTATTGTTTGATGTAGAAATCATTCTATAATTATGTAAATTGAGATTAAATGAGTATAAATAATAGGTTGTGTAAATTTCTTATTAGTTATTAAAGAAAAAGTGAAATTCGACATAAGTTGTGCTAGCGTTAATCATGACTTAAGGATAAGTCAGAATTTAAATGAGGTAATCTATACGATAATTCGGTAAGTAGGTGATATAATCAATGAGATGATTTGATATGAGATTTTATCGAAGCATAACAAATTAAAATGTTAATACTAAAAATTTGAGGGTGATAACTGAGATGTAATTGATAGTTATTAGGGGTATTGAGTTACTTGTGATAAGTTCGTTAATTGATAACGTGATAATCGTGAACATGAGGGATATTGTTTAAATATTAAAGTATTTAATAATAATTTTATTATATTTGATAGTCTGATGATGTTATAATATACGTATGAGAAAATAGCTATTAATTGCTCTTGATAATTTGTGAATGTGATAATATGAGTGCGAGATAACCGATTAGATAATTAAATAGCAAATTGTTTAGATGAACTTATGATAACAGAGTCCCGGTGAGTGAATGATTTGTGTCTCATCATGGGAATGAAAATATTTGTGAGTATGTCAATGAATTGAATCAATAAGTCTTGGTTACATGTAATGAATAATTAAATAATTGAGTTAAATCGTAACTTGTTTCAAATACAATAAAATACATAAACAAATAATAAATAACGTAAGTTTCTCGATATATTGGGTTTCCCATGAGCTTATTCATGATATTTTGTTGGTCCATGAGTGTTACGTGTCGTTTTAACCGACCAAACTAAATGACGAATGACAAATGTAAGTATGAGTAGTTGAATTATCTCGTGTATCACCACACGTGATAATGCTCAAACCAAATATCGTAAATATAATAATTGTGAAAATGAATAGTTGGCGTGTCCATGGCGTCCCATGGATTTTTCACCCGACCAGACATTTAAAAAGTAATAAAATAATAACAATAAAACGCAATGGAAAAAAATGTAACCGTTAACTGATTACGGTAAACACTAAAAAGGTAAAAACAAAGCTTAGGAAATCCTTAAAGAAATTCCCGTCAACGAAAACAACCAACAAAAATTTAAATGTAAATATATATCTTGGGAATGAGGCATTGCGTCGGAGTTATTAAAATATTTAGAGGATGAGACACAGTTTCGGAGTAATAAAATAATTTGAGAGTGAATCATAGCTTCGGAGTTGTGTGTGTGTGTGCACGACAATAAAATAAACAATTAGCTAAGCAGTTAAATAAGTAATTAATCTAACAAGTAATTACGTAAGCTGTAAACAATCAAATAAAACACATCAGGTAAACAAATAAGCACGTATGGGGTTTCTAAAAATGTTATTAGGGCACCACTAACGACCTATCTTAAAACTTCGGCTCTGATACCAATCTGTCACACCCCAACCTACGGCGGAAATGCCGGTGCGTGAACTGATTGTCACATCTCACAAGGTTACTATCAGGATATTATAAAGCGACAATATCTAATTAATTTATTTATTATCAAACAACATTCATATACAACAAAAATAAAGAAAATTACAAACACAAAACCAACTATTCTTGTATATGTTTTATCCTAAAGTCATCTCTATGTGAGCTTCAATTCGATAAGCAATCCAAATCTATAACCTGCAAATGCGTACAAAATATATGTTTGTCAACAACACATGTTGAGTGAGTAGATCACCAGTTTTGACACAAACAAAAATGGTAATAATATATAATGATATAAGTGAATAAAAATAGTCAAAACTGTTATCTGTGAGTATAAACAATTAAACCATATCACATACATAAACAATCAACCATAAAGAAAGGGCTAAACCGTTGCCATGCGAATGGGCATTGGTTACCAAAAATGAGGTGTCGGTGAAACAATTGCCAATGCGATCGGGCTCCGGCCACTACGACGGTCGTATGATCATACTATAATGAGATTATGTTGGACCTCTCCGAATGCGATTCAAGTAAGCAAGTAAGCAAATATCAAGTAACAGGCAATCATTCAATTGGTACACAACACAAAGATCACAGTTTGCGTTTGAGAAATAATAAGATAAATAATATGATAAATGGTACGCAAGTGTCCCCAAAACATTTGAAAACAAGTAAAATAGGGCAGTGATTACTCACCTTGATCGGATGAACATATTAAGGAATGATGAGGAAAGTAAACCCTTCGGGATATACCGTCAATGATTACTAGTTAGATATAATAATATAAATTAATTATAAAAGTTATACACGATTTAATGAATTAAGATTTCAATGTGATTTAAGTTAAGTAGTGTGATTAGAATGTTTATTGGATTTTAATATTATTATTATTAGTAGTAGTATTAAAACGATTATTAGTGTTGTTATTTATACAGAATGTTGTCGTTATCTATTTAATTTCATTGCTCACACTTGATAGATATATAAATGAAATAAATTAAAATAAATATATTTGATGTAAAAATACTTATTGTATTAATATTTGGATAAATAATTAAATATACAAACTAAATAAAATGATCCGATTACTATAAATTGAGATATAATATTAAAGTAAATATGATATAAATACATAATACTTTAAATAAATAATTAAACGTTTCTAAATAAGTAATTTTAATAAGAATTTTCAACAAATTTGCATTTTAAATCGTTAACGAAGTCAATATATATACACACACACATACATGGCGAGTTTGCAAAACATTCCGCGACGAGGAAACGCGAATTAAAAGTGTCGGTTAAATAAAATAGTATTTACTTGATGTTTAATATTAATTATAATGATTTTTAATTTGTTTAACCTTTAAAACAATAATAACAAAACTAAAGAAGCAAAACTGGGCTGGCCAAGGCTCGAATCTGCGCCCCTGGACGGCTCAATAACAAACCACACGCATAACGACCATGCGCGCTGGGCTTTCTGGTTGCAATCTAACACAAACAAAATTTGAAATACAATTAACCCAGTTTCATCCAAATTGAATATGAACCCTAAAAGATCAATCGATAAATCTGAGACTAGTTTGTTTAATTGATGTTGGGGTTAATGATTAGTGCTTAAAAACGAAATTGATGCATATAAGAATTACCAGTAGAGATAGAGAATTGAAGGAGAATGGCGAACGAAACCCGTCAGCCTGAATATGTGTTCGTTAGGGGACAGAACGGCCTCCATACTAAAATTAACCATAGGGGTTTACGTCGTGATCATCAGTGGGTGGTGTATGTACGATTAATTGTGTTTTCATTAACCCTAAATGATATAACAATGATCTTGATATAGACGGTTTCTTAATAATGTATAGTTGTATCTAAATGATCTCATTCCATAATTATATTGTCGGTATAAGTCGTTTTTATCATATGAATGATTTGATAGAATCAATTTTGTTAATAACCACTAAGATTACGGATCAAGCAACGTTGGGGTTACGGGTTACTTAGAAACAGATTTGGTTCTTGGGTTTGGGTTTGAGATAATATAATATTATATAACTAATAACCAGATTTACAAACTAGCCCCCTGAGGTTTATGATTGGATTTCAAATTGGTTAAAACTAAGGTATGGGGTGGAAATTGAATAAAATTGAAAGTTCATTTAGGTAATTAATTAAATATAATAAACTATGTTAGTTACCCGTGTAGCACACGGGTTAAAATAAATAAATTTATTTACATAATTATAACACAATTTAAAATACAAAAAATATTTTCAATAAATATAAAGATATATTATATGATAGAATAAATTACACAATACACAATATGGAAATAAAAAGTTGTTACAAAATTCATAAATTTCAAAATATTTATTTGTACACAATATTTGTAGTTTTATTTGTAACTTTATTTTATATATCAAAACTTAGTAGTTTCACATTGTTTATGATTTAAACTCTAAATAATCCAACACATATCTGGCCATAAGCTAAAATAAATTGTATAAAGATTGAACTTCGGCTTTTATAGCACGACTATCATATTGTATTTTTATATGCAATTTAGTTTCATTGCATAGACCAATTTTCTAGTTTTTTATTTTAAGTAACGTCACTTCAATATTGGCTTTAGGACTAACTTATGACTAATACTTTCTTGTAACGTATCATTTTACTGAAAAATGGTAATATTTTCATCTCCCGGAAACATGGATAACAAACGTTTGCTAATTTCTGAACGACCTCATTTTTTGGTGCAATTACAACTCATTCACTAATGAATTCTATATTTTTGAAAACTTCAATAATAGAAAGATATACAAAGTAAATTTGTCATCTGATTAACAGTGTGCTTGTGTATAACATTTGTATTTCAAAGATAAGAAGTTGTCTTATCTAACTGAAAACCAAAACATGTAGTCTGGTGTTTATATTTTTGTGAATTTTTAAGATGATGAACTTAACATAAACAATGAGTTGATTAAATAATCAATTAAAAAAGAAGTTGTAAATGGTTACTTTTTAAAGCAACCCTTGACCGAACTCATTTTAATCATAAACTGTTTTGACCTTAACCATGTTTTATACGTTAACCAGTTAAAGAAACCGGCTCGTTTAAATTAACATAAACACTGAAAATACATTAATAGTGAATTTGTCTTTTAAGGATTTGAAAGAAAAAACTTGTAATTTAGTAAACAATCATATTGTAAGTAAAAGTTTATTGAAATTATAAATTTAAGTTAATCTTGTCTCTTCATCCAATAATATTATTTATTATAAAACCTTAATACTGATTAACTAATATATAATATATTTAAAACCTTAATTTTTGCAATCATTATTCAAAATCAACGTGAAAATTGGTTACTTATAAAAACTAATATTAATAACCAATACAATAAATTTATATAAACTAATAACATATTTATGTTGGCATTTAATTTTTTAAAATCAAGAAAAAAATTATTAAAAAGAGAAAATGAAAGATTAAAAAGAAAAAAAAATAAAATACAAAACTATTAATAAGAAAGAGAAATACATTTAATATGAGAGATGAGAGGGAAAATTTGACGAGGGACATTTTGGTGATGACATGTGGCATTAAAAAGTTTTATTTATTATATATAATAATAAAATAGTATCAATTCGTAAACGAAATGTTTTGATGATTTAAAAATTACCCGGAAACGAAAATGGATCGGGTTTTTGATACCGATAAAGTACACGAAAAACCCGAGTTGTTACAGGTAAGACCCATACCCGTGAATTCGGGTCAAATGCGTGAGAAGCCTTTATTTAAAAATCAAGCAAATATGGTGACTCCAAAAAAAGGGGGAGCGAACACATCGCGACAACTAAGATTTTTATGTTTTCGTTTATATATATTACAGATGTAGGTGATAACCAATGGCAAATACAAGAGTATGTTGCATCAAGCTATAGTGAACAGTGATAAAGAACGAATATCAATACCTAGCTTTTTACTTCCGTCCGATGAGGCAGTTATGGGACCTGCTCCAGAACTAGTAACAGATGATGAGCCTGCTGTGTACAGACAGTTTACTTATGGAGAATACTTTGAGGAGTATAAGAAGAAAGATCCTACAAAGAATAACTGCTTGGATTTGTTCATGGCTACTTAATTACTCAAACATCACATGTTGAGATTAATTCAAAAGATTAGTAGCCGTTGGAAGTTTGGAATATTATCTATTAGTCGTTGTATAACGTTTTTAGAATAAAGCGGTGGCCGTTGGTATATCATATTCACTGTAACATCCTACTTTCGGTTATATTAATAAAATAAAGTTCGTTTATTTTATAGCGGGTCGTTATCGGTTTAGTTGAATAGAATACGAGATGGACTTGTGTTGGGTAAATGGATATGGGTTATGGACTTGGGTTATGGAGGAATGAAGGAAAGACCATGGGCTTAAGCCCATGATCAAAAATATATATACCCTTAATCCTCCATTTAATTCATTTACACATATCCCTTACACCATCCAAAACACACACTTAAGATTCTCTCTCTAGTTTCTCTCTCACTCTAGCCGAAATATAGAAGAAGAAACGGATCCCGACCCAAGGTATGATAGTATTTTGTTGTAGGAGCTTAAATCCGTTAGATATAATCATGAAACGACGAGCCGACACCGTTAAACCGTTTAAGTCACGAGATCCGGGTGGAATCGGGTATAAACCGAACCTATGATGAGCTTAGGGGTCACCCTAGCTCAGATATGGATCGAACGTGACGAAAAACGGTGAAAAACGAGTTAAAACTCGTTTTTTCCGACGTGTTCGCGGTTTTCCGGCGGCTTTCCGGCAAAGGCGGCGCCGGAATAGTGGTACGAGGTTAAGGGGAATGTCAGGGAATGTTCTGACATTCCTGACCTAACCCTAGTTCGCTATGGGGACTTAACGAACTGAGGGTGATTCGCTATGGGGACTTAACGAACTGAGGGTGATTCACTATGGGGACTTAACGAACTGAGGGTGATTCGTTAGTCGATTCGCATAAGGGGGCACAGCGAACTAGCCCTAGTTCGCCTATGATTCGTCTCTGATTCGTTAAGGGAAAAGGGTAACGAATTACCCTTGATTCGTTATGACCAGTTCGTTAAAGGAGATAACGAATTAGAAAGTCCAATTCGTGTAAGTAACCAGTTCGTTAAAGGTTCCAATTCGTTACAAGAACCAGTTCGTCATGGCAAGTCAGTTCGTTAAGGATAAGTAACGAACTAGAAGTTTAACAGAATGACAGAATGGTCCCTGGACTTAGAAAAGAATTATTTAATTACAAATAAACCCTTGAACTTTTAAGTAGCATATTATTCAATGATTCAAAATGCTAATGGAAAATGTGTTAAGACAGTTAATGAAAATAAAATTTTTCCAGGGGCTCTGCCCCTTGGACCCCGCTAGGGGCTGCCGCCCCTAGAACCCCGCTGCCAGGGGCGCTGCCCCCGGACCCCGTTTGTTGAGGGTAATAATTAAACTAGAAAGACGATATGTGTAGTGATAGTTATTGATACGTATAATTATTATACAGTTAGTCGCACACAGCTAAAGAGGGGGATAACCGTAAACGGTGAACGCAACCGCCTTGAGGTGAGTTTCTAGCCCCACTTCCTTGTTATGTTTTCGGGGCTGTGTGCATACTCGATGTGATAGTGAATACACTTATCTTAAGTGATAAGTGTATGCCTTGTATGATTTACGTATGATGATTGCTTGACGATGCGTGAACGATCTTCGGATATTGCATGAACCGTCAGGTGGTAGTTAAGACATGATTGATAAGTATGATGAGAGATATGATGTATGTATGAATATATGATGTATGCATAATGTATGTATTTTATGATGATGGTACGTGAACGCTCTTCGGAGATTACACGTATTGTCAAGGAAAGCATGTATAAACAGGTATGGTGCAGTTACACGAAACAAAGGGACCAGACCCTTATAATATCTGTGATGTTAGGGACCAGACCCTTATAATATCTGTGATGTTAGGGACCAGACCCTTATAATATCTGTGAGGTTATAGGGCGAAAGGCTCTTTAAAACATATGATTATGTACGTAAAGAAAGTATGGAAGTAAGAATGAAAGTATATGCACTTATGTGTGTATGAAAGAAAGTTAAGAGGTTAAGTATGAAATGTAAGAAGGTATTGTATGATTATGTGATTAACTAGAACTCACTCAGAGTAACTGACTTTTAGTATGCACGCAGGTGAGTAGGATGAGGCAGCTCGCGTGAGGAGACACGTGGCACGGAATAAGGGGCTGGCATCGGAAAACGCAAGACGTTTAAGTTTAATTGTTTATTTTGAAAGATAAGATGTTGTTTTAAGACAAGAGGTGTTTTGTTATGAAATGTTTTATGAAAGCTTTTATTTTCCGCGAATGTTTTAATTAACTCTGATATTTAGAACTGCGTTTATGAGTAAATCCAACACGAAAGTAGGGCTACCGGTAACGGGGCCTTACATTCACCAACATGTGCGATTCTATTTATTAGATTTCAAGATCGTTTGTTATTTTCATAGTTGTCCTTTGTAATCGTTTATGGTATTGAATAAAGTAACTTGTTTTGTTGCCGGTAGTTTCTGATTTTCTATTTATCTACTTAGCGATTGTAACATCTCAAAAATTTCGTACTAAATTTGCCAACTTTAAAAGTTGAAGAGCCGAACAGGAATTAAACCAAAGTTAAAGTCCAAGTCTAGTTTGTAATTTTGGAAATTTTGAATTAGTCGGACAGTCTGAAGGGTTAGACGGCCCCGTCTAATAGCTTGCTTCAGTATAAATATACAAGCCTTATACGGACTGTTTCATCTGCCTGCAATTTTGAGAAAGCCCGTCTAAAGGAATCTTTGCTGCCAAGATTAGGATTAAACGGACCGTCTAATCCATATATTATTTTCAATCGGTCCGTTTAACCGTCCTTGTTAGCAAAATCTTGCCAAACTAGACTATAACGTGTCACACAGATTTTGATCATAATCCCGTCGACTTGGGCTATGAAAAGACCCTTCATGCACGCCCATAAACTTCACAAACCATCTGAAAATCGTTCCATTCCTTTAGATCAAGTTATGGCCTTTAACCTTTGTTTATTTTGGTGTGCTTAGGCAAGTGCAACCCAAATAATGTGTTCAGACCGTAAGGAGATTCTGATTAAGTATTTCAAAGGTGTTAGGATCATTACCAAGTCGATACTAAGTCAATAACTAGCTTGGAGGAAATGTAATAGCGTTTAAAACACTATTAAAGTTTGTTTGTTAGGTTTAAACCACGATCTAAGTTGTATAGATCAAACCTTGGTAAAAAGACGACGTGGAAATCCTAGAAATGCTTCTGAGCAAGTTTGGACGCTTAGAATGCATAATTAAATAGATGTTGTTTTGCTGTTTAAAATGGTTTTTAGCAAAATCAGTTAGGCGCAAACTATTAAACGGATCGTCTAGCATTTCAAAAGCTTTGTCTAAAAACCAATCACAAATGGGGTGCTTGTCGAAGAGTTGGACATCCCATCCAACCATTTAACGGCCATTGTAACCATGAGACGACCCGCCTAAACTTGCGACGACCCATCTAAAGATATATATGGTCAAAAGGTTAATCCAAAGGTTTGGTGGACTGATTAACAGATTAGGTCCATCTATAACCAATTTATATTATTTTATTCAAAATAGAGTTTTAAACCCAAAAACCGAACTTAAAACGGTAAACAAGATTTGAAACGATAAAACAGACTAGTGTGGTTTGCAACTAGATGCATGAAGATCTAAAAATTTATGCAGACCAATTATCACTGTTTCGAGCTAAGTTTTACATCAATCGCCTCGTATCCTCCTTCCGAAAAAAAACCCTAAATCAGTAGCTTGAAATTCGGAAAAAAATTTTATATATAACTCTGTTAAGTTCTTTATAACATGGGACCAATAAGGGCCAACTTTTTAAATTTGAAACCATCAAAAAGAATAAACCCACTTGGAATTTTTATTGCCATTAGCATTTAAGTGGAACAATTAAAATCCAATTTGCGTAAAAAACAACAAGAAAAAAGAAAATTTAACTGGACAGTGTTGTGGTGCCACGGGAACCAATTAGGCCACAGCAACACCAACCCGTACTTTTCAGTATATATGGTATATAAAATTTTTCCATATGTTATATCGAACATGTGTTGCAATTGCATTCAAATTGGAGAATATGTTTCATAATAACAACCTATTTTTCTTATAGCTAATGACAAGTTGTTTCATATATGTTCAGTAAGACGTATCTCTAAGTCAATGTGTTTTAGTTCAATTGACATGGAATTTGAAGTGAAAATTTGGGTCGCAGACTGCAAGACCTAAAGTTAGAATATAATCCTCAACGAGGACTATCACAGTGGGCCTTTGATCGACGGGTGTTGGGCTTAGGTCACCTTTTTCCATTAGGTTAACCCGGATAGCCGGACATCATTTGTTGGCAATTAAAAAACACATATCTTTAAAGCTTATTAATTATTTATTAATTTGATTACTGCTTTTAAAAAATCATATTAAAACAATTGGTAAACATTCCTAAATATCCACCAGTTGTGGTTTAGTTGTAAGAAGGATTGGGTTCTCCAGTAGAGACTCAAATTCAACCCCAACTTATCTCATTTTTGATAGATTATGGTAATGAAGGATTTGAGTAGACCTTGTGAGGTTGTCACTTATAATCCAGAGCCAACCAGGTTTTCGTCCCACCGTGTGTTATGCTAGAAAGTTTAGCTTTGTGGAGGCACAAAACTGTCAAGTTATAGTCAGCAGTATGGTTTTTTAGAAAATCGTCCAAGCCAAACTTTAAAGCTAGTGTAGACTCGATTAGACAAAATAGTTTGACAAAAAAGGCAACAAAACTCTCTTTAATTTAAAGAATGTGATAGTTTAAGGATAAAAAAAACTCGGCGTTCTAAAAATTATATAAACATTCCTAAGGTAAAAAAAAGTAATATTACATGAAAAAACACACCCAACATTGTTCTAGGGAAATTTTCTTTCAGTAATTAAATAGTTAATATATTTAATATTAGTACATAACGTTATGTGTAGTGAGCTACAAATCTGGACGATAAGGGACGAAAAGGGGCCGAATATCGCCCCTGGGCTACTAAAGGGGCGAAATGTGAGGGGGGGGGGGGGTGACAAATTCTTGTCCAGGGTTGTGTTTTGGGATATATTATTATTATAATAAGCTGTGTGTGATATATATGTATATATATATATATATATATATAATGAGCTACAACACCATTACACCCCTAAAACAAAAACCCATCCTTTGCTGACATGGCGCAAAACGCCCCATTTTGTATCCCCTCTACTACACATAGCCTAATAGATCACACAAAAAATCTATAATATATATAAACGAAAACATAAAAATCCTACGTGCCGCAACGTGGTCGCTCCCTCTTTTTTGGAGTCACCAGATTTGCTTGATTTTTAAATGGAGACTTTTCATGCATTTGACCCAAATTCATGGGTATGGGTCTTATCAAACCCAAATATTCCTTAAACGGGTTAGAACATCTCATTAAATTAAAAATTATTCTCACCAAATTATTGATGTAAAAATCCTATAAAATAGGATATACTAAAAATTAATATCTTATTTATTTAAAAAAAGCTATATATATTATTTTAACTAAAAAACCAATTATAGTAAAAAAAATAAACGGGGATCTTGGGTCTCATCAAACATAAGTATATTATTAACTTTCATAAATATTATTTATAATCCAAAAAACCAATTTTATAGTAAAAAATATAAACGGGCGTTGGGTCTCATCAAAACCATATATCTTTTAAACCGGGTTATAACATCTCATTTATTTGTGAAACAATTTATCATCAAAGCATAAGTATATTATTAACTTTCATATAATAAAAAAATATATATTCAAAAAATAAATAAATATTAGAACAAACAATATAAAACAAGTGACGTATTACGAGGGTTGTTTTATATTATTTGTTTTTTATATTTATTTATTTTTTGAATTTTTATTTTATTTATTATATGAAAATTAATAATATACTTATGGTTTAATGATAAATTATTTCACAAATTAATGAGTATAACTCGGTTTAAAAACTACATGGGTTTGATGAGACCCAAGACCCGTTTGTTTTTTTTACTATAAAATTGGTTTTTTAATTGTAAATAATATATATCTTTTTTTAAATAAATCATATATTAATTTTTAGTATATCCCTACTTTATAGGATTTTTATATTATATATTTGATGAGATTGATTTTTAATTTAATGAGATGTTATAACCCGTTTAAGAAATATATGGGTTTGATAAGACTCATACCCGTGAATTCGGGTCAAATGCATAAGAAGCCTTCATTTAAAAATCAAGCAAATCTGGTAACTCCAAAAAAAGTAGGAGCGACCACATCGCGACACGTAGGATTTTTGGGTTTTCGTTTATATATATTAAACATTTCGAAAACTTAACTTTTTCTACTACATCACATGCGGATTAATGTACGGGGGCAGTAAACTGATAAACCACACCTATACTTGGCAAATAATCTTCCAACACATGGAGGTGAAAACTCACCACCCGCTGTCAATTCGTATTATCATTTGTTAATGTATATTCATTTTAAGTGGATCATTTATTTGTAAAGTTGATTAATTTGTATAAAGTTTTTCCTAAACAATAAACAACTTTGATGCTTAAAAACTACGATTCTCTGAATTTTCACATAAACTCTGGGATAATTGTGTGCTGAATTTTGTTTTTTATATAACTGCATCATATTTAATAATATAATAATATTTGTCTTTAATATAAGAAAATAAATATTACTATTATATTTATATGTCACTTAGTAAATTATGCGCATTAAATTAATTTTATGATTATTTGTTATTCTCTCAATTTTCTGTATTTATTACACGAAAACATTAATGAGTGACGTATTTAATATCATTAATAACATATATTTAGTTATTGGTATTTAATATTAGGGGATGGATGGTGGATGTGATGAAATTTCCTATCACACTCTAACTAATCAAATGGTGTCATCAATCATAAATCCATCACATCTGATGGATTTGTGTGGTGTGTGGTGTGATGGAATTTTTTTTAATAAATATTAAAAAATAAAAATAACTTAATATTACATTAAATAAAAAATAAAACTAGATTACATTAAATAAAGTCAACTAAATTAAAAAAACAGACCAAAAAAAACCTACGGCCCTTCCCAACCCCACTTGTCGTATATCTCGCGTTTGAGTTGAAGTAGGATCGATTTAAGGGGTTCGTCAAGATGATCGTGCGATTGTAGGATGAAAGTTAGATCGGCGTTTTTTTTTGTTTTCATTCAAATGGTTGATATACGTCTCCTCACGTTTCATTTTTAAAATATGAGCCTCTTTCTTTCGCTCCTTCGTCTCGACCATTTCCGCCATCTTAGCCGACTTGTATTCGGCGAAGTTTTCGGCCACCGCTTCATTTCCTAGTCTTGACGGCTCCCCACTTTTCTTGCGATTCGGCCGTGTGGGTGTGGGTATGTCTTCGTCGGGATTGTCTTCGGGTTCCTTGTTCAAGTTCATGTTCGGCATGTTGCATGACAAGCCGCCGGTAGACGTTGTGTAGTCCCCGAACTCGGAAGTTTTTTATCTTTTTGAAGAAGATCCTTTCTTCCTTGGAACCGTTGGTCCGTTCAAATCGACCAACGGAATCGGTACCCACTTCGAGTGACGTCTCGCAATCTCCCACGCATCCAAGTGGGGAAAATCCTTACATGTGTAAACTCGGACATATTCGCGCAAAGTGTTCTTTATGTTAGTCACCTCGCTCGATTCGCTTTGTGGAGTTCGTGACTACAAAACATTTAGAATATATATATACTAGTAGGAGAGCCCGCACGTTGCGGCGGGTGTTACAACTTATGTTAGATTCAATTTTATTGTGTATTACCGGCCAAACCATTCCTGATTTTATACATTTTATTTCGTCAATCCTAAAATAGCCGTAGTAGTTTGTATGGTGCGGTGCGTTGAGTATAGTCCCTATGTCAATTATATATAATTTAGTTGGTATAAAGGTGGCGGTTCATTATATATATATGTACACGAATTGTACAAGTTTTGTTGTGTATTACGGATCAACCTATTTTTAGCGGAAGAGGCCGAGCTCCGCGACGAAAACACAAGGGAGATTCAGTTGATAGTGGTTAGTTCGTTAAGGGACAACATTTGCATAATCAAATTTGTACTCGGTATAGTTTAAAATACCAAAAACAAAAATTTATAAGACTATCATAAAATCTTAGTTAAACACAGTTGTATTTAGTTCTCTGTTTTTTTTGTAAGTTAACAAAGTATGGTTGGCTATAACTTTCAAACTACTTTACCAATCTTACAACCAAACCCACCCATCAAAAATTTTATTCATATTAAAGCAGAAAAGTTGGGATCAGAATCTTCATTCGTCCATACTCCATATGGGACCAGAGTTATAGTCCATACTAACCATGCCACTGCAGCCTAGACATCAAACACCCGCCATAAAATAACCCTTAGGCTCTCATCAAAATCTATCGCCTTGAAATTGTGCAAATCTCAGTTTCATACAACTCGTATTAGTTAACATCTTGAAAATAATTATTTTACACATTCAAAGCTAATCAACACTTTCTAACGTATCATAACTCATAAGCTCAGCAAACTGCTTTGTTCTTTGATCAAACGATTCCGGATCTTGTGTTTCACATGGTTGCAAGCATACATTCGCTTCTTCTGAACGATCTTGTTCAAACGATTTAAGTTCCTCATACAATTTCCTGGCTACACGAACATGAGTCATGATCATGTAAATGGCCCAAGAAAGAGTTGTTGATGTCGTGTCTCTTCCAGCGATCACAAAGTTTAATACAACTTCTCTTAGACACTTGTCATTGATGTTGTTTTCGGGATCTTTTCCGAACTCGATAAATCTTGATAATATATCGTGCTTGATCTGATAAACACATGTAATAAGATCATATTTAGTTATATCCGGTGCGACATTCTAACTAAAACACATAAATATAAAAAGAGGTACAGGTGGAAAATATACGGATTGGATTGGTTAACAAGAGAAAATGAGTACGAGATAAAATGAATTAATATGATTATAATACTTTATTATAAGTAATACAATCGATGTATCATATGTAGTGACTTTTTTTTATAAGAACTTGATGCAAGAGTTAGTCGACTTATACTCAAATGACTATGGCAAATAGGCTAGAAAATGACATAGCATGGGCTACAACCGAGTTACAGGGCCCACATGCAATGGCTGTTATGTCTTATGGCAATAGATCGTTTGTCCTAGTTGTTGGACCCAAGTTCCATCCAGAGCCTGGACTAAACGATTATTTTTCCAAATTTCACAAATTTTGATGTAGTAAATAATATATGTGCATACTTGTAAATAATCAATTTTGTATACTTTTTGTAGTTAACGTGTTTGACCTCTTATTATATTAGTCATTTATAAACCAGGTTTCATATAGCAAAACCATTAGTAAATGACTTGCATTCACCTGGGTTGATGCGACCCAACCCGTTTGAACCTGAATGGCTTTTGGAGAGGCGTATGTTCTTGAATATTTCCAGTGATCTGCACGAATGAGACAGAGTCTAGCACTGTCTGAATACGGCACAAAGTTTGCTTCAGCAACTAAGTAGCATATGTGTGCAGCAATAATCTGTATCATTTGTTAAAAGTAGTTAATTCATGATAATATGCTTACGTGGATTATAACATGTACTTACATTACTTGTTTCTTTCCATAAAGAGTCACCAAGATGAATAAGCACAAGTTCATAGCCAAATTTTCTTCACAGTCATCAAGCATAGCATCAGCACCAAGTTGAGCCTACAGCCAAAAAAACATGACAGGTCAGTTCAAACAAGTAAAGTTGACCCATTATATGTTTTGCTTGTTTTTTTTTCTTTTTGAAGTTCATAAATAACTAATAGAGTTAATTACACAAATTATCCTTATGGTTTGACTTCAAGTAACACCTTCGGATACTAACTTTTAAAAGTTGCAAGTTTGGGTTGCATGGTTTTTAATTTAGTAACAAGTTTGGGGTTTAAGATTAATTTACAAAATAGTCAAACCACGCGAACCATTTGCCTAACTTTCACTATATTAATTATATGGACAACAAAATGTCAAAATCTAATATCAAGATAAAAGATCTACTCATTTGACACATCAGCAATATAATATAACCCATTTTCTCAAAAACAAACAAGTTGATATCGCCTCGTTTAGGTGCACGAGCATAAAACTTGAATGCAGGGCCCCATAAAGTATCAGATCTTCCCAAAACGCTCGCTTCCTTAGTTCTCTCTCGTAAGTTTAGTAGTTTACAAATAATGGATTATATTTGCATTTTTGACAAACTAAATAATAAGACAAGATTAAAAGCAATAAAAAAGTAATACCTGTGCAGCCTGCTGATACATATCACCTTGTGTTGGGTCAACTGAAAACACAACTACGGGTTGACCCGCAATAAGCAGGCATAAGGTCCTCAAAGGTGAGCCCGCTACCAGCTAGAAAAGAGCCATCTTCCTAATAGTGTCTGCATAAAACTGCAAAAAAAACCGCCTGAATTTGATGAGTTTTGATGTTTTCTGTTGCTAAATCCAGCACAACTAACAACATATTATCCAATAACAATCCAGAAATCGTTATGCCCTAATCATCACACATCATATTAGAACCATTCGAATTTGATTTTAGATGGAATTGAAGTAGATTAGATTACCTAGGATGAAAACCTGGCCATGGTACCTCTCAATGATGTTGTGTTTATAACACCTGATACAAAACCAGAAAACAATCAACAAATTAAGAAGGTGAAAACGAAAACCTAAAACCAAATTGAGATGACGCTAGTTTGAATGAAACGTAAGAATACCTATAATCAATCATCGCCTGTGGTATCGATTGCATGGAAGGAGGACAAGAGCCTTGGTTATTGAAGGATGGCATTGAAGGTGGGTAGGAGTTGTTATAACGTAACATAGATACAGATATATATATATATATATATATATATATATATATATATATATAAAGTACTAGATTATAAAATAAATAAACTAAAATAGTTACCTCTCGGATGTAACAAGCATTAAATTTTGACATTTTTCGATTCAAATCTCCCCACTTGCCAATCATTTGATCCTTGTTTCGTTCGGTTGTGCCGGGAAGTTGCGAGAAATGGTCTTTAATACGTTTCCATAACGCTTCTTTTCTTTGTTGGTTTAAGTGCTTTTTTGATTCGGAGCAATGCAAATAAGCCTTGGTCAAGGCGACCTCCTCATCGGCCAACCAACGCTGATTACTTCTTTGATGCGGCTCCTCATCCGCGGATTCATCTTCATCCAAAGTTTGCACTTCTTGACGAAAAGCACTTGCAAAATGATGTATAACCTCGTTATCGTCTAGAGAATCGACGGACATTTGAGACGGTTGAGATCCAAATATTTGAAAAGCATTATTTGGATAATTTTGGGTAGAAAAAGGTGGAATAAAAGGTTGGTTTGATACGATTGGTTTTGGGACGGTTGATAATAACGTTGTTGTTGGGAAGGTTGTTGATGGTTTTCGGACGGTTGAAAAGGTTGTGGATAATAAGGTTGTTGTTGGGTACGTAGGTTGGTTTGTTTCGGGTTCGTCTTGTAAGCAAAATCTCGTCGGTTCGCCTAGATTTTGTCGAACCTTTGGTCAGGTTTGGGTTTTCTTTGAACCCGACCCACGCTTTTTAGAACCCTCCATTTAATATGTTAAAAATGGTGTGTGTAGTAGAAGATTTTGAGTTGGATTTGAAGATATATTTATATAGGTAAAATATGTTTTTTTTAAATTACCCAATGGTCCTCCTCATCCAAACGGTCATCCTCAACGGCTACATTCCTTGGTTTTCACCCCATCACACGCGTGATAGCCATCACGCAAAGCTCCTTCATCAAGCTTGACAAGGCAGTGGCGGCGGTGTTGATTAACCCATCACGCAATGCCCCGGGTGCCCTTATGTTGACAATTCCCAAAATCACCTAAAACCGCTTTGTCCGCACCGGAGTGGCGAGCTGCCATGACCAACGAGTTCGATGCTCTTATTAAAAATAAGATGTGGGAGTTAGTCCCACACCAACCTCATATGAATGTCATCTGAAGTATGCGACAAGTTCATATCAGACGGGTCACTAAAGCGCTAGCCGCAATAATATACCCAAACTAACAATAAACACTTTTAGGTTTTATTTTTTAAAAAATCTAGAAAAATCGTTCAGTTTTGGTTTTGTCCCATACCGAACAAAACTATATATCTAAACCGCACCAAATCAGTTTGAATGCATGTTATATATACTAGTTTTTATCCCCCGTATTACGGGGGTTGTGTTTCATTCTTCGAATATTTATTTATTTTTTTGGATTTTAATTTTATTTATCGTAAGTAAGATAATAATATACTTAGGGTTTGATGATAAAAAAGTTTTACAAATAAATGAGATGTTATAACCCAGTTTAAAAACTACTGGGTTTGGTGAGACACAAGACCCGTTTATAATTTAGACTATAAAATTGTTTCTTAATTATAAATAATATATTTTAAAAAAAAACAAAATTATATATTAATTTTTGGTAGATACCTATTTTATAGGATTTTCACATCAAATATTTGAGAAGATTAATTTTTAATTTAAAGAGATGTTATAACCCGTTTAAGGAATATATGGGTTTGGTGAGACCCAAACCCGTGATTCGGATCAAATGAATGAGAAACCTCCATTTACAAATAATGCAATCTGATGGTTTAAGAGAATGTAGGGAGTAACCAGAAAGTGACACATAAGATTTTAGAGCTTTCGTTTATATATATTATAGATATAATGGGCTACAACACCGTTACATCATTAAAACAAAAACTCACTCTTTGCTGTCTGCACGCTACATGACGCAAAATGCCCTATTTTATAGCCCATCCACTACACATAACCTAATAGATTACACTAAAATATAAAAATACTTAACATGTACATAATTTTGTTCATGTATAAATACTACAAAAGGTTGAAATTAAAATTTTAAGAAATACTTATCAATTAAAAAAGGTTATGTGAATGCTCTAGTATGGGTTGGTGAGATTCTATGGCTACGTATATGCGCATTCCCGTTATATATATATATATATTAAAAACTAACGTTTGCCCCTCTCTCAATAATCACTATTCATGAATATGTGATCTTAAATCTAACGCGTGTAATCTTGGCTTCCACCGACTCTCTTCATCTCCTTTGATATTTGTTTTTTTCACTCACAAACAAAAACATAGACTTTATTGCTGTTGTTACCGGAGGTTGTTCAACGGTGTCCAGGTGACAGGCTGCCTTTTGAATTGTCGGATTCCTGTGTTTGGTTTAAGACTAAAGTTGTTGCCGGGTTCTGTTTCGAAACCCTTGGTAGCGGTGGTGGTCGACTTGACGGAGAGGCGACCCGTAGGTAAGCCGGTATGTTGCCTTCGTTACAATAAAAATGCATTAATATGTGATCAATTGTTAAAGTTAAAAATAAATAATTCGGACTTGATTAAACTTCACAATGTGACTGGCTCAGATTCCATGGCTATATATATATATATATAGATATAGGATTGATTTATTTTGAGAACCGCTTTGAGTTTTAAAAACTCGAAAGAACTTAACGTAACAACTTTTTTTTTGAATTTTTTTTACACATGTGTAATACGTAATTGTAAATAATATACAAAAAATTACCGTAATTTTTTACACACCGAATCGACTTTTTACACATGTGTAACTAAAATTTAAACTTGTGTAATTAACAAAAATCTTTATTCTCTCTTCTGATTCATTTTTTAATCAAATTTAATCCCAGCCACATATTCAAACTCATTTAATTAAACGAGTGGTTCAAAATTAAGTTCTTAAAACTCATCAAGTTCTCAAAATATCCCTCCCATATATATATATATATATATATATATACTAGCAGAAAACCCGCGCGATGCGGCGGTGGCGACAAATTACAATGCGGTAGTCGTTTTTGTTGGTCGGTATTGGTTTGCTACGTTAACAGTTCGGTTCGTTCGTATACATAGAGTGAAAAAACCACGCGTAGCGGCGACAGTGTGGACTTCGGTATTGTTCTAAAAACTTGGGTTACCATCTTAATAACTTGCGGGGTTTGTGTAACTTAATGGTAAACAATTTAAACTAAACGGAATATAAATTTCAGTTTGTATTTTTCGATTTTTGGCAGGTTTGGTTTTCAGTTTAACACCTACTTATACAGTTAATTTGTTTCGTGCATGGTTCTGCGTTGAATTAGTGGAACAAAACCATTGTAAGCCAAAGGAAACTGAGATGTATAGAGAATATCTCATTAATCATATATCAGCAACATTTTAAATCATATAAATCAATATAACAAGAAACATTTTAAATCATATAAATCAATATAACAAGAAACTTCAGTGATGCATATAATTATATAATGTATATTCAATCATATTGCAACAGTTTTGACGTTAAACATTTCTAATCTAAACATAAATTGCACCAATTCATGAATGAAGATTCAAATGCTACATTGCTGAAATCTTTCGTTCCGTCGCCATCATGGATGTTAGCACTAATTTGTCTGTCCTTTGGCTTCTGCTCGTACTTGATTCTCATATCTCAGTGCCCTTAAAATTATATGTGTAAGGTTTAAGTGCTTGAATCACATCAACATAGTCATTAGAGTGCGGCTAACTTTGAACAATTAGCAAAAAAGAATTATTTCACTTGAAAATATTAGCACAATTTACTTGAAACTGGATTTGGCTTAATGTAACTAATAACAGTTTCAAGTGCCATTTATTTTTAATGAGAGAACGCAAACCCAAATACGAATTCGTTTCAAGATGCATAACAAACTAACATTTCAATAGTGTACATTTTCAAAATCTGAACCCATCAACCCACCCTAATGTATTTGCTCAATCCACATCTGATGTATTTGCAACAGGCGTCTAACATTATAAATTTCTAATTATAAAAACAACCAAGAAACCAGTTCCACATCAGTTGTATGTGCAACAAGCATCTAAATTTGCTTCAGTTGATGAACAGTGACCAATACTTAGTTTAGTTTCTTACCTGTGGTGAACATGATGACCACAGCAAAGGAGATTTCTGTTCAAATCCTTCTGACCTCTGAAATAAGATATGAATCACTTTTGAAATACACAAAAAGAACAGAGCTTTTGTGTTCTATGGCAGCAACAAAATGTTCATATCAATAGCAACATGAATTTATAAGTCACTAAACGTACTTTGGGTTGAATACTTACCGAAATCGAAAAAGAGATACATTTGCATAAATCAAATATCCATGAGTATACGCCATCCACAATTGTAACTGAAATATTACAAGCCAGATTGAAAAGTCCTAACCAGCTATTATAAAGCCTGCGCAAACGGGTCAAATGGGTGTTGAGCAAATGGGTGTTGCAAATTGTACTTTTTATGCGCATAATCTCCTAAAATTTTTAACTAAATATATTTACTTTTCATTCTTACTCGAGCTACCAGCTTCTTATTTCTTCTCTTTTTTTAAACTCGGTGCCTTTTAAACCATAATCAAATACAAAACCACTCACCCAATCTCGCTTACTGAACATGATCTCTTGATTCAGTTTTGAAACTGATCAAGGTGTTATTTTCAGTCTATAATTTTGCACACAGAAGTTTAGAACCATACATGTGTATGATACGATTCGGTTTCAAGTCGTTTTTGGGTCAAATTTTCGGATTCATGTTAGATCTACCAACGAACCCAACCCATTTAACGATATTTAAAAAAAAATAGATTCAGGTGATACCTTTGTTAAGGTTGTGCCTTAGTTTTGACCTATTCACTGTGATAAAAAATATAAAAAATTAACATTTTTCTTTCAAATAAAATATCATAATAATTAAAATTAATTGTACCTGCACTTAATCATTAAACGTTCTATATCGTCAGCATCTCAAGTCTCTTCAGGCAGGCTACTGTAAATTTAATACATTAATTTTAAATAATATTTCACGCTTATAATCAGTTCCTGATCAGATGAACCACATAAATACATGTGTTCTTTTTCGTTACCTGAGCAGCTGCTCAGCCTCTGATCAACAGTGAGATAAGGTTTGTCCTAAACTTGTAGTCAGCCCATACTCCAAATATATGTTAACAAAAAGTAAAGAAATTTTAATGTTCTATCAATTCTTTATAATTAAATATATGTGGCGAGAGTTTCAGTATTTGATTGATCTGCAAACGAGTCAAACCCAATCTGGCTTGCTAAAAGAGTCGTTTTGCAGTTTTAGGTCAGGTCAAGACAAGTTCATATCAGAAATGGACGATTAAAAGTCATTTGGTTCGGGTTAGATCCGATTTTGACCAAAATAAGAAGTGGTCATTTACACAACTATTTAAAGATTTAGCTAAAAGAAAACATCGTGGGTCTGGTCAGGTGGGTCTAGAAAGACGAGAATTCTTTATTCACTCTTTCTTCTAGAACATTGATGAAAATAAAGGCATATAAGTGAAAATGGTTGTCCCCATTTCAAAATGAGCAAATGCAGCTCAAACTCAGATTTTGCCGAAACAATACAAAATATTATCAATGAATCATAAGACAAAAATGGTAAAAGAAAAAAAAAAGAACAAACTCAACATCAAGCAGATAAATTTGAATCAGTGAAGGGCTGCAATTCACCAATGCAACAGACGCATCACGCATTATGCGCGCAATTTAAAACCAAGGGTTAAATTTAATCATATTTCATGACTGAATTTCCTCCTTCGTTTTCCAACTGAAAAGCTCAATTTATACAAGCTGGTCTGAAACCGAGCTCGTCTAGCTTGATCTTGGCTCATTTAGCTTCCGAGAGCTTGAGATTGGCTCATATATTTACTTTTAACATAGTTTTATATATGATATTATATATTACAAAATATATATTTAATGAGGCCCGTTTAGAATTGAGACCCAACTCAAACTCCATAAGTCAAGTTCGAGCTTAGCTCATTTATTGCGTATTACTTAATTTATGTACTTTTGTATCTTACTTGTTATATATATATATATATCAAGTATAACTTTTATATATAAAATAACATATATTAATATTACTACAACATAATTTAATAAGGCTCATGAGTTAGTTTTTTACCTGTTCAATGGAGGATTACAATGAATCAATGGTGAGAATCTGAGGAAGCCAAAGTCAGCCTATCATAGATGTCTTCATACTCCTCCTCTTGCCCTTAATTTCGAGCAAGAAACCAAAACCGATAGGCAAGGGCGGGTGGTGGAAAGTCTACAAACAGCCACAAATAGCACACAAATCTTCAGTATCAACCTCATTATCACTTGTAAGCAAACAACAACAAATGTCACACAAATTCAGTTACGGTTGCTTGTTTATTAAAAAAAATAAAATAATAAACTAATACAAACGTTTGAATGTGTCTTATAGTCCGCCAGCCTTAAACATTCCGTCCTCACTACAAGCAACATCATCAACATCATCACCTTTGTAATGTTTTTGCAAAGATTTAGGCCCTCATGAAGACTATACACTACACACAGTTAAAAAAAACTCTTCAAATAAGTGAAATAACTATAACAAGAACATAATACAAACCATATAGGCATTTATTAGCAAAAAAGAAATCAAGAACAACTTGGGAATTACGCATATAAAACTAATTACACTTGAAACTATAATTATCGCAAACCAAATCAAAATCAAATCGGACATAAAAACCAAAACAGCTAAAACAAAGCTAACCCTCTAAGTTCATGAAAACACCGGTGTTTCGGCGCCATGGCTTGCGTTCACGAACAATAATTAACTGCAGGCACATCCTAAGCAACTAAATTAAAACCCGACTAAAATCATGAATTGAAAACAGAAAAAGATTAAGAACTTACCTTGGAAGCTTCGACTGATGCGTGAAAAACCCTAGAAGCTGAATATGAGAGGTTTAATTTTGAGGTGAGGGTAGAAGGAAGTCAAAGATGAAGCGAAACGTGGCCGATGTGAAGAAAGAAAGACGTAGAGTAGGCAGGGGTTGCTTTGGTGGCTGTGGTGTTTGATGAAAGAGAGGCGATGCTTCAGTTATCAGAGAAGTAGGTTTACAAAGCTTGAGTTTCAAATTCTGAAATCCCTCCAAATCTCCTATATGCTTAAAGAATAAAGAGTGGTACCTTAAGCTTCTTTACTTGTAAAACTCTTAAATTTAAGAGTTTTAAGTAAATGACGTTTTTGCCCTTCCTATATGTATTTTAATATAGTATAGATATATATTTGAACGACCAAGTAACGTCGGGTATTCTGTACGCGGCCCTCATTCGTTAAGTTAAAGGTAGCCCGAGCCGGCCACTAGTCCGGACGGACGGAGCCCTAGCGGTCCACCTATTAAGGGATTCATCGGATAAAACCTGACCCCCACACCCGCCAAATGGCACGACAGAGAGGAGCCGATAAAATCGGGTGAGATCAAGACTCGAACCCCTGGCAAGCCAGGGTCATCCCTCATATCTCCCATATAAATTGGTGATAGTAAGGTTTGAACCCCATACCTCTCACTATTAAAGTGAGTGCTCTACCATTGAGCCACATCCAATCATGGCTATATATATATATATATATATATATATATATATATATATATATATATCGCTATTCTCATTTTTAGCACATATATCAAAACGTTTTTCAGGTTTTAGGTGTCATCTGCAAGAAATTCCCAAAATAGGTATTATAATCTATTCGTGACGAGTAGTTTGTGTAACCAATAAAAACTTGACACGTGTCTTTAAACAAACTATAACGAGCAGATTTACTAACTATTTACTCGTCACGACTAAATAAGTTATACGCCCTATAATCAACGCCCATGAGTAATTCATAGGTTCTTTAGTCGCGAAGAGTAGATTGTAAGGTTAAACTAGTCGCGGCAAGTTAACTACTGATAAACTACTCGTGTAGGGAATGTAAACCAGGTAAACTAGTCATCGCGACTATAGGACTTAAAAGTAAATGATTAGTGAGCCTGCTCGTTATGGTTAGTTTAAGGGCACGTGGCAAGTTTTAACTGGTTCTACAAACTACTCGTGTGTAATCATAAACTACTCGTCACGACTAGTTTATAATACCTATTCTGGGAATTTCTTACAAATGACACCTAAAACCTGAAAAACGTTTTCATAAACGTTTATTTTAGGAATTTTCCCATAATATTTATAGTGAAACAACAATCAACAAAACAAAAAAAAAAACACGAAGACTAATTAGTCAAACTAAATGGCACTATGGCACCGTAAAAACAAAACATATGACAAATCACATGACGAACACATAGAACTAAAGGAACCAAACTGTACTCTCAATAAACCAAGGAACTAAAGATTCAAAACTCACTCTAAACAACCTAGGGAATAAAGATGCAAAATATAAACAGCCAAAGGACCTAATATGCCAAGAATTTAATTAGGCTGAATATGCATGTACAAATCTACCTATACTATTAAAGTAACACAATTTTTCACATGTCATTCAATTAGACCATTCACATAATCTGCTAAGTGTAAAAGTTTTAATTTTTACAATTCCTTTTTCATGAATGATAAAACCATTCTAATCAATATCAAACCATTTCAACCTCTCAAAACATTTCTACATATTTTAACCAAAACCATATCAAAATGAATGATTCTTCTTCGTCCGACGATACGGACTGTTTTCTACACGCAATGGATTACGATCAAACATGTTTTATTTGGTGACGACCAAACATCGCCTCTTATCACAAGAAAATCTCGGTTGAATCGAGATCGTAAAGGCGCACACAGCCGTTTGGTAGCTGACTACTTTTCCAAAAACGCAACTTACAGATACGAAGATTTTATGAGGCACTTCCGAGTGAGTAAACCTCAATTTCAAATAATAGTCGACGATATAGTGAGAACGAGTCCTTGGTTTGATTACGTTCGGATGCAAGAAGGAGAAGAGGTTTTACTTAACTACAAAAGTGCATTGCAACGATCCGGCATATTGCATACAACACGGTTCATGATGCTTGGACGAGTATCTTCAAATGTTCGAAAGAACGGTACGCGATAGTATTTATAAGTTTACCAAAAATATTATTAAGTTATATATCAAAAAATATTTATGTAGCCCTACTTAGAGTGATATTCAAAAATTATATGAATACCATGAAACAAAACATGGATTTCCCGGGATGCTTGGTAGTATTAATTGTATGTATTGGGAGTAGATAAAATGCCCAAATGCTTGGGGCGATCATTAAATGCGAGGTGATCATGCACATCCGACTATATCCTTGCAAGCAGTTGCTTCGCAAGATTTATGGATTTGGCATGCCTTCTTTGATGTTGCCGGTACAAATAATGATTAACGGTCCTCCATGATTCGTGGTTTTACAATAACATACTAGAATGTACGATACCGGATGCGAATTTTTATGTTTCAGGAATCGAATACAAGCACGAGTATTATCTTGGTTACGAGATATATCCGTCGTGGTCCATCTTTGTGAAATCCTTCACGTGCCCACAAAATGAAAAACGAAAGAAATTTAAGGGAGCTCAAGAGGCGGCAAGAAAAGATATTGAAAGATGTTTCGGTGTCAGAAAACAAAGTGGCACATATTGGCCAAACCGACACGAGCGACGCCAAATAAATTAGACGGATGATGTATGCAATATGTATTTTGCATAACATGATTGATTATTCAAAACGACTGACGTGCGATTTGCAGGTACAACAAGGATGAAGATAACGTCCAATATCAATCGGTTGACGAAACACAAAGAGAACATAATCGATTGGCTTTGGAAAATCAAGATACGCATGACGCGTTACGTTCGAACTTCGTCGAACGATGAAGACTAGATATTTTTTTAGTTATTTTTTTTTAGTTTAAGTTTATTTGATAATGTTATTTGTAATGTTTTAAGTTTAAATTTAATTATTAATGTTTGAATATTATATAAATTAAAAAAAATACAAATGGAGAATGGTTGAGAATGATGCAGAGAGATGTACTTCCTTGGTTGAAGGGTGATAGAGAATGATTGGGGAAAGTTGATGTGGCGCTGACTTGACGAGTGAGGAGAATGATGGAGAATTGTGTATACCCCTTAGCCTTATAAAACTTATTATCATGCAATCAACTAGAGAATATATAATAATTATAATTGCTAATAATGACTTTCTAAGTATATCGTTTTTCCAAAACCAGACCGGAACAATTAATACTCATTCATAAGTAGTACTATACTAGAATTATACAAAATAAGAAAATAATTTAATATAGAACATATTTGATATTTATGTTAATGGTCACATTATTCAACAAAAAGGAACAAAAATAAGAATAATGAGAAGGATTTTTAACAATAAAAAAACCCTTACAAATAATAGAAAAATCACAAATCAAAATTTTATAAAATAAAACACAAAAATGTTTCCACAGTCATTCTTTTTCTCGAAAAAAAAAGACGCAATGGTGATTGAAAAATATCATTGTATCTTTTTGTTTATCATTATGTTTTATGTTTATTTTCGTCATTAATTTTATCTCTTTTTTTTGACATTTGGTCCTTTTTTATTGATATTGTGTTATATTACTCAACATTGTGTTATATTTTGTTTGGTATTGTGTTATATTTTGCGATTTGTTGTGTCTTTTTTTTAGTTATAATTGTGTCTTTTTTCATTTCGTCATTGCGTCTTTGATCTCGGCACTGCGTCTTTGATCTCGGCACTGCGTCTTTTAGTCATTTTTTGAACGAGAATGAAGAGAGAAACATTTTAGTTTTAACTTATTTTCGTTTTTTATTTATATTTTAAGTTATGATTTTTTTATTATTTTTTTAAAATTTATTTTTAAGAGATTTTTTTGTGTTTTTACATTTTAGTTTTAACTACATTCGTCCGATCTCGGATCGTCCTAATCTCCAAGATGTTGTTCATGATTCCATCCCTGTGATTGACCTCCACGATCTTAACGGCCCCAATCGCCCTCATGTAGTCGATGAAATTGGTCGAGCTTGTCGTGATTATGGATTCTTTCAGGTTATAAACCACAAGGTACCTGAATCTACCATAGCCAACATGATGCAAAGTACTAGAGAATTCTTTTAAGTTGCCAGAAGATGAAAAGCTCAAGATGTACTGCGATGACTTCAGCAAGAATGCCAGCGGCCTATTCAGTAGTGGTTATTTTAAAGATAACGTGAATCCTGGTGATTGGAGAGATTTTATGGGACTCAGGTGCTACCCCATCGAGGACTATATCCACGAGTGGCCCACCAACCCGACGTTGTTTCGGAATCATGCGGTTGAGTATCTTCAGAGTGTTAGCACTCCAGCTGATGGAGGCCGTTTCAGAGAGCTTAGGGCTCAATAAAGACCACATCAAGGGAGGTCAATCAGAAAAGCTCGCTCAACATTTGATCTTAAATTACTACCCACCATGCCCTCAACCAGATTTGACTTACGGGTTGCCTGGACACACTGATCCTTATCACATCAGCATACTTCTTCAAGATGAGGTCCCTGGTCTTCAGGTGTTGAAAGACGACCGGTGGGTGATAAGCAATATTTTAATACGCAGGTGATAAGCAACGACAAATACAAAAGTGTTTTGCATCGAGCTGTGGTGAATAGTGATAAAGAGCGGATATCTATACCTACTTTTTACCTCCCGTCGTTTGAAACAGTGATTCAACCTGCTCCAGAACTAGTAACGAATGATGAGCCTGCCGTGTACAAACAATTCATGTATGAGGAATACTATGACAAGTATTTTAAGAGAGATCGTGTGATACATAAGAATTCCTTGAATATGTTCTTGGCTACTTAATTAAACATTACTCAAACATCATCCGTTCAGATCTTTTCAAAAGGTTGCTAGTTGTTGGAAGTTCAAGATGTAATGTTTTCAAAATAAAGTCGGGTGAGTTGGTATATCCGATTCATTGACATGTGAGATTCTAGTCTTGTTTTCAGTACCGTCTGTTATTTTCATAGTTTATCTTTGTAATCGTTGGCTATATAACGACGCTGAATAAAGCTACATGTTCCCCGACTATTTGTTTCTGACTTGTTTATTAATTTATTGGTGCAATTTGATCTAAAACCAATAAAGTGGTTTTTGAGCACCCCTAGTTGTTCATCGATCTAAAAACATGCGTATATAACTTTGTCACCTGTTTTTTACTTAGATCCTTCGAAATTAATGTTGATATGAGCACAGAGTAGTTGAGAAGATTGAAGCTGGAATGTCGGATACTTGTCGATGGAGGTTCCTACGACTATATTCTGCTCGAGAACGGTAACCAAGAAAAGCAAGGAGAAAGACTACCTAATTTTAAACTTAGTCAACGAGCCTCTTTAAAATTTTCCATGTCCTGTTACTATCCAACTTATTTGAAAGTTAAAACTCTTATCTAACTTTGGATAAGTTAAAAAAAAATATGTGGACTATGATTTGATGCACATCAATTTTAAAGGTAAAGGACAAGCGACGAATCATTTGTATGTCTGACTGATTTAGAGGTAGCATATGAATTATTCAGCATTTGTTTGAAACTTAATTATTAAATGACTCTATGAACCATTAAGAGGTTTAATTTTACTTAACCAAACACACTATACCTCAGATCGATTAAGAGGTAGCTTCAATGGCGGATATACCTTAGAAGGAGGGGTCCGCTACCCCTCAACGTGTCGACGGCAATTTTCAAAAAAATTGGTCATTTTTCGTGTTTCGTTATCCCTATGTATTTTAAGCCCGACCAATTTAATATTTAAACACAAAAAAAGCCCACTTAAATTATAAAACCCAACCCAAATAATCCTTTTAATTAACAATAAAAAAATGACTGATCTTATATTTTGAACACAACCTACATGTCACAAAATGTCACACCCCGACCAAAGGCGGCGGAACATGCCGGGGTGCAACGATTGCTCATAAGCGCATGACACTATTTAAAGCGACAATATTTAACAAACTCATTTCATTTCACAACATCGAAAATGTCACATAACCAAATATTCATAACTCAAATACAACAAAATATAGCAAATCAAATATTGTTCATTTTTGCTAATATCCTAACGGTATTTGTGATGTTTTATTCACCGAACTCCATAATCAACCTAGATGCAAACCTGTAACATTTCATAAAATAAAGTTTATCAACACAAAGGTTGGTGAGCAATTCATAAGTTTGAACAATAGATATATAGTATGAAAAGCCACAAAACTAGTATACAAAACCATAAATAATAGCTATAAACTTGGATAAATAGTTATCGCTAACAAGTTAGCGACACCCAACTATAAGGGGTTGCCAAATAGTTTAGGATTTTATAGTTATCGTTAATTGCATTACGTTAACGACACCTTGCCATGAGGGGTTGCCAAATGGTCTAGGATTTATAGTTCCACCATCCAAAAGCGATAAACACATAGTCAAATAAGCATAAAACACCAAATCGAGCAATTATTCAAGTAAGGTATACAACAACGTTTGTGGTTTAAAACCCAAGTATAAAACATTTAGTTTAGATAAGTTGAAATGTCACCCCCAAAATAAAAGATAGAAAACGGGGTATGAAGTTACTCACGTAAAGATTGATTATTTGGAGATTTGCCGGAACGACGAGTTTAACGTATGAAGCCTAAATAAAAGAAAGTATTTGATTTAGAAAGGTTGTCTTGAAGATCTTTAAATAAAATAATTGTTGCAAAAACTAATCAATTAAAGTTCAAGGTTTAAAATGTAACTATTTAAGAATTTATAATAATAACTCTTTTAAAAAATGTAAGTTTGCTCAAAACCGGGTTAAAGTATCTAACCTTAATATTTACTTAACCAATGTTAAGTAGTAAGGTGGGGAAAATGCTAAAATGCAAGTTCCATTAGGCTAAAGATACTAAAAAGGGTTTTTAACGAGTGTTCGGGTTGTCGGTTCGGGTCTTGACAAATGGTCGAACCCAGAGTCAACTTTCCAAAATATTAATTGTTATGAGATAACTCATTAAAACATACTAACACTTAACCAAGTACGTAGATCTATTGTTTAGAACTAACAACGCACGTTAAGCGAGTGTTCGGTTTTGTCGGTCCAAACTATGTTATGAGATCAAGTTGGATCTAACTATTCCAAGTACTTAAGAAAAATAATTAAAATCAGTTTGTAAACTATTTTTTAAAGAAATATACAAGTCTTGATAACTAAAAACACACTTGCGTGTCTTAAGCGAGTAAAAGTCGGTATAGTTCGGTCTCCATCTCACAAATAGTTCATAGATGGTTTCTACATGCCCAAATATCATAGAACTTGTATATTGGCTTATAAATGAAGAAAACTTAAATTTTACAACAAAAAAAGTAAACTACAAGTCTTTTAAGCAAAAATTTTGGTTTAGTTCGGTTTCCATCTCCCAACGAGTTCATAGATGGATTCCATATGCTTAATATCAAAGAACTTGTAAAAATGATTTTTGAAACTCAAGTCTAGCAATAAACATGTTTAAACAACTATTTTAACAAAACTAGTAAACAAAAGTTCGGTTTCCGGTTTGGACTAGTTTCGGTTAAACCGAGGTTAGTCTTATACAAACCCACACCATGGAACTTGTAAATAAGATGAACAAACTAAAGGGTTAGAAGTTAGTCATAAGTGATATGTATGATAAGTTATGTGTGTGTAAATATATATCAAGAACACGAAGTCCTCCATGAAGCCTTGCCTTATGACATTCGAAACCTAACCAACCAAAGTCGGTGAAGTAACAAATAAAGGAAACAAGGGGTGTGTATTATATATATGTTGTACCACCATATTCAAGAGTTAGTAATGTTAGATGAACAAGTTATAATGAAAGACTATGTTAGTTTGACTTGAGAAGTCCAAACTTCAAAAATACATAAGAAATAACAACCTTGAATCTATGGAGTTTGAGAGAGTTTTTTGGAGATGTAGCAAGAGTAAAATGAAGAAGATGGGTGTGTATATATAGGGAAGGAGTGAAGGGTTGGATATAAAGATTCTTTTATGGTTTGCATAAAAATGGGTATGTTTAAATGGTCAAACAATGCATAATATAAAAAAAACAATATTTTATATATTTTATATATTTTAAATGACAAGATCCAATATTTTATATATTTGAAATGTTCGGGTTACAAACGGGTCGGGTTTACATAACAAAAGTGACCCGAAATTGACGAATGTCACACAAAACACCACACCACCACTGTCCACCAGTTCACACTTCACCACACACCAGCTGCCGCTAGCCCACCACCTCCACCACCAGCCATCTTTCCGGCCTCTCCATCATTCTGGTAAGATTTATTGTATTTAGGGTTTTAGAGTTATGTTTTAATTGGAATCAATATGGGATTTAGGGTTTATGTTTAAATTGGAATTGATTAGGTATTTAGCTTTTAGTTTTATGTGTAAATTGGAATTGATATTAGGCTTTTGGTTCAAATTTGTTTAGGGAACTTTGAAGATGGGTAAACAACCTCTTATTAGCAACATTTTTAAATGCCAAAGAAAAGAAAACAATGACATCGGGTCCGGTACCAAGTTTAAATATTCCAACTTCAAGTTTAAATATGATTGTTGATTTGCAAGAAAATGAAGATATCGGTCCAAGTTCAAATATTTCTTCGGCTTCAAGTCCTTCAATATGTTCAAAAATCAATTTGGATGATTCGGATCCCACTGATATACCATCTATGGCAAGTTATCATCCCAATCAAATTGATAAGCGAGACAAATCGATCATTGAATAATCTAAGACAAAACGGATTTGACAAGATGTTGGCGAAAGTGACATATTTTTGTGAAAAAAAGAAGATTAAGATGTTAGATATGGCGGAAAGTTATGGTAATCAAAGAAACCAAAAGAATGTCATTACTAATCGACATCATTTTGAGGTTGAAAATTTTAACACGGTTTTGGATATGCAAATTCAAGAACTTGGAAATAGATTTAGTGAGGTCTCAACTAGTTTGTTAGAAAATATGTCGGGTTTAAATCCTTGTGATTCGTTTTCTAAGTTTGACATATCTAAGATAGTGGTTTTTTCAGAGATATATCCGAATGATTTTACTAACGAAGAAAGAGGGTGTACTTCGAGTGATCTTACGACATTTTATTACACTTTAAAGGAAGATGATTAAGTTGCAAAACTGGGTGGAATTGGTGATCTTGCTCGTGTAATGTTGGAAACTGGAAAGCACACAACTTTTCCTTTGGTTTATCGAATATTGAAGCTAGCGTTGGTTTTACCAGTTGCAACTACAACCGTTGAAAGATGTTTTTTTTTCTAAAATGAAGCTTACAAGACGGATTTGCGCAATCGAATGAGTGATGAGTATTTGAACAATGTTTTAGTTTATGCGGTCGAAAGAGAAACGTTTGATAAAGTAAATAAGAATATGTAATGACTCGACTTCAAGCTTTCAAAACCATAGAGGAGAAATTTACAGCCCAACCTAGATCCGCCACTAAATAGTTCGTTAACCGTGTTAGTTTAAATTTATTTGGGTTGTCGTGTTTTTAATATTTGTTTTACTAATATCGTATGAAATATGGGGAAAAAAACTAGGTAGCTTAATGAAGTTATTAAAATGAAGGCTACCAAATAGCCGGTTAAATTCTTTATACGTCATAATATAAGTTTCACAAGATATTAAATTGATTCACCACAATATACATGTGACTTTGAAGTGGTGTACTTTTGTTATAAACTTATAATAATTTTAAAAGCATTACCGGGTACTTTTGACAAAACACGATTATTATCATAAAGTTCGTAAACAATTAATAATAATGGCATGTTTTTTATGTTAGCAAAAAACTTTGTTTAATAATTTCTTAAATAGATGAATTTCTTTCAAACAACTTAAACATTACACGTCAAAACCTTAGCTTTGGCTTTTTTATTTTTTATTTTCTTAGTACGTTATACTATTGTAGACTTGTACTTGGGAATATTATCACAGATTTTGTTATATGATTTCTAAAGTGTATGAATCACCTAGTTTTGCTAGAAAAGCTAAAAAAAATTAATTAAAAGTTGAGTGGATTATGATTGAAAATAATTAAGTACTTGCCAACTGCATGTAATGAATTCCTGAAAGAATAATTAATAGCATTAAAGCATATTGCCTTTTGGTCTAATAGCATCTTATGCTTATCGCGTTCATATTCAATGAATTTTAATTTTTTAGGAGAAATATTAGCTTGCCGATAAACTTTAATTTAACTGTCATTGGAAGAAAAATGAATATTTGAGGTTGAGACTGTAAGGTCTCAAGTTTGAACACAATCTCAACCGGGTTTTACTACAGTGGACATCATGACGGCAGGTTTTCCCGGAACAATAGACGGTGAACTTGGACTACTCAAATTGCAAAAGTAGCATGTAACCTCTTACTTCAAGTTCTTACACATATCATTTTGTGACAGAAGATTGTTTTTTTGATTCTAATAGCCTAACCTTCCAAAATAATATAATCTGTTTCTGCTAAAAAGAAAATAAAACTTGACTTCGGCTTCGCCTTCAATACAACATGCAGCCTCTGGACAAAATTTCAATTTGCCAAGTAAATCCGACACGCACAGAAAATATATACATTCCAAATCTCCCTCACACTTTGATAATGACCCGGAGTCAGAGGCCAAGTGAGCAACAATAAAGCAGAGGCTTGATCCTTCACATATCTTTTTTACTATTCTCCTTAATTGGCCAAGTCCGTTTTGTTGACATGTTAAGCCTGCATTGATTATGTATAAAGTTCAAAAGGACACTTACAAAATTGAGCTTCTTGTGTTATTTGTTTCTACTCTTTACAACAGTTCAATTTTTTTTCTTATCAAGTGTAAATATTCATAAGGTAAGAAATTGGGGGTGGGGGGGGGGGGGAGTCAGGTGACGACTCACCTTATGAGTTCTTGTAGCAGACCTCCTTAGCTGATTTCTTGGCTTTGACATGATTAATCAAACAAATATGAACATCAGACTGCTTGTTTCACGTAATTATGTAGACGTACACCATAGTAACATCACCCTCTTACTTCTATAGATCGAGAACCAAAAGTGGTCGGTCTCCCCAACAATAAACGAATCAGAGCCATAACCAACGAAATCGGAGCCACAACATAGGCTGGTGATCTCTCAAACAATGGAGTAGAGAGAAAGCTATTGATAAAATACAAACGATCAGTAACGTCAAATTCATACCTCATTGTGAAGAAATTGGTTAAACATTTAGAATCCCGTAAGTTTGCCACATCCACAACAACCAACAGTCACCGGTCTCCGCCACGCCGTCGCCTAAGGTTCCAAAATGGAAACCGACAACAGTCAATGCATCGCCATCGCCTAGGTTTACAAAACAGAACCCGGCAACTGACGAATTGGAGCCGTTACTGTCGGAAGCGGGGTCACAAACATGGTCCGTCACCATGATACACCGTTGCCATAAATCGGTTGTTGAAATAGAGAAAACTTACCGTATGTCTCGCCGGAATCCTCCAACTAAATCACCGGCCATTGAAGACGATGGTGGTGCTGTAGAAGTATGGAGAGAGAGAGAATGATAACTAAAGAGAGGATAGATGCAGATGATAATAATGATGATACAGAGGTGTAAAGCTGAATCATCACCACCACCACGTGTAATACTCTTATGAAATAACCAAATATACAACAAATAATTCAGGAGGAACAACCATTTAAAGCAGTAAATTGAAGGAATTGGTGCAGTTTATGCTTCGAATTGTACAACCTTAGATGCACATGTAAAGGAGAATAGGGTACAACCCTAACTGCAGAATGTATAACCTACTGATGCACAATTCAGTTGAAATTGTATATTTATAAATAAATTCCTCTTCATTTTCGCCAGGGGAAGGGTGCCAAAGATGTTACAAACCTGACCAATCTCGTTATCATCCTCATTCTCTAGCATTCTCCAACGCAGAAAAGGTCATAGCTTTAAGAAAATATGAGAAAAAAACTGATGTATAGTATGGAAAAACAAGGATGAAACAATAATAAATAAGGAAAAACATACCAAAGAACAGTTATATTAGAGGTTGAGTGGGAATTCAAAGCCATCCAAAGATCGATCTCAGGTCGATGGTATATTGAATTAATAAAATATCATTTCAAGTGCTTGATTTTTAGAAGAATATAAAAGCCCACTTGCAGAACTGAGACATTTAACTATTTAAGTATTGATAAGATGACCCCTTCCAACAATAATAGAATAAGGACCACAAATGTAATGTAACCTCAGTTTGACTTTAACGTGTAGCACTACTTTTAATTGGACATGAAATGTAATTTTCCAAATTAATTCATTGACCATAATACCCCTTGTTTGACAACTTAATATATATATAACTACTAACCCTATATAACAGAAACTGTTAAAGCAAACAAAGCCAAACTACCATTACAGATTAAACAAACACTTACAGAAACTTGTTCTCGTTGTTTTGATTTAGCAAAGCTTCGATAAACTTCGTTGACCAACATAGTTCTGAAGAAACACTAAGTGAACCCCGGACAGATTATAGATAATCTGGGGGTTAAGTAATGTTTCCCACGATGAGATCCAGCAGAGAAGGTTATTCTTCAGGAGACCTGCAAAACAGACACCGTAAGCTCGTCACTGAGAAGGGGGGGGTTCCTCCTTGTGACCACCCTCCGGCGTGAGAATCAGACTAGATTGCTCTGAATATAAGTGTATATTAAGAGATTGCTAGATAAGATTGAGATATCAGATGATGTCCTTACCATTCCAAGGTGTTGGAGTATTTATAGCAGAGGGTAGGTTTCCAAGCAGGTACAGCCGGCTGAATAGTATTCCTGTTCTACCAACAGTGGACTACGCACAGGCCATGCTGGTTGGTGGATAGGTTACGGCCAACAGTAATAAGGTCGGCTGTATACTGTTCCTTTACTGCCGGCTACGCACTGTTCCACCAACTGCAGGCTGCGCACGTCCCATCGTAAGGGTTGGTGAGTAGGCAGCGGCTAATAGTGACAAACAGTACTAGAGGGTGCTCCTCCTCGTATTGTTGTCGGTGAGCTGTCACCCTGTGATTAGTTCATGGGCTGCTCTGGTCAAACTGTCTGTTCCGCCCATACCTTAGTAGGTATAGTACGAAAGACCTTCCAGAAGCATACGGACTGGCTCATTTAGGCGGGAGTGTTCCCGCCTTGCTCATTCCTTCATGTGGCTACTGAAGTAACGAATGCCTTGTGCGTGTAGCCTTGCTGTTAGTGCGGGTAGCCTTCCCTGATGGCTTGTATCCGCAGCTGCGGGAACAGGCGGGGTACTTCACCATTGGGAGGCTTTTCCTGCGGGTACAACTGGCGTACTGCGCGTAAGGTTCTTTGAGCATGGTGGGTCCTGCTGGAGCAGTTGGTCATTGCGCAGACGTCCCTGTTCAAGGTGAGTCTTGCGGGTCCAACTGGGCTCTGCTGGGACCTACCTCTTCAAGTCCCCCCAGTCCAATGTTCTTCTCATGAATTATTAATAAGTGAGGTGAACTTTTGGACTCAGCAAGGGGTTTTGAAAAGGGTTTAGTTTTTCGGTTTTCCGTGGTGATTCATCCCGCGGTTTTCCTGATGTCACGCAGAAATTCCCGACTTTTCTGCTTGATCTTTGGGTGTGAAGCGGGTAGATTTGTAACCTCCTCGCACGTCAGGAGTGTTGAGTCCCACTTGTGTGGATTCTCCATGGGGTCTTGGTGGTTTTCGACATAGTGATCATTTATGCTAAAACCACCAATTCCATCTTGGAGTTTCAAACAATATAGTTCTCGACGTTCCCGTCGTGCGGGAAAGTTATTCACGTTTCCCTAAGCATGGCCCAGAAGATCCTTCTTGGTTTGAATTCCCTGCAGAGTGCTAAGTACGTGAAGGGTTTTGCCTTGACACTGTACCCGCACTCGCCTTACGGTTACTTTACTTCCAAGGTATTCCTGGCGTCAATTCCCTGCGGGTGCTAAGTATGTGAAGGGTTTTGCCTTAACACTGTACCCGCATCCGTCTTACGGTTACTTGGTTGCCAAGTTACTTGGCTTCAATTCCCTGCGGGTGCTAGGTATGTGAAGGGTTTTGCCTTAACACTGTACCCGCATCCGTCTTACGGTTACTTGGTTGCCAAGGTAAGGGGTATTTTCCCGCTTACTTTTGAATCTTTTTGAATTTTGAATTTTTAAATTCGAAGAGTTGGTGAAAGGATAAGAACAGTCCAAACCTCTGAAACGTCGTGCGACGGTTTCTTCTGACTGTGTCAGGACGTGCAGGAAGTTATGGTGACGTGACAGTACATGGTCATTCCAGACGCTTTTTCAGGCGCGTGGGCGCGAGTTTTCGGGCGCGTGGCCGCGAAATTAATGGTATGCGTCCTGTCAACAGCTGTTGCCAGCTTGCTTTTTGCCACGTGTCATAGTTTCATTGCACCTTCGTTTTCTCTCTCTTCCGCATTAATTTCATCGCATTAATTGCGATTAGTATATAAAGGCGGAGAGGGTTCTTTGTAATCCACACTTTCACTCTTCTCTTCATCTTTTAAGCGATTTCCGGCGAATACTCATCCTTTTCAGGCAAGCATTCTCCCGAAATCGTTTTCTTCTTCTTTTACAAGATGTCTCGTGATATCGATTCTACAGCTGATGACAAGAGTACTGCTGGTGAGTGCCAGTGTGCTCTGCCTGGCGATCTATATCGGTACGTCGTCAGGAAGTTCATGCTCGAGTCTCTCGAGCCTGAGTTTCCTGAACCCCACCAGACGGTATACGATGCCCCCAGAGGCAAGATCGGGGTTTATGCTGCATTCTTAGTCTATGGGAATCTTAGGTTCCCATTAACAAAGTTTGTTTACCGTGTCCTTGAGAGGCACGGTGTTCATTTGACCGAGTTGCACCCCATGGCGATCGCCAAGATTCGCCACTTTGAGTGGGTGTGCCGGATACTGGGCGTTGAGCCCTATGTTGACCGCCTGATGACCTTCTATACTTGGAGGTGCATCCAGGGGTGGTACACGTTGACAACCCGGATTAAGGGTTTAAAGATCTGCGCGACCGAGCGCAGTCTTCGCGCGTGGAAGAGGGAGTTTTTCTTCATATCCGCTCGCGCCATCCCCATTGCCATGAAATTCAAGAACGGGCAAGCACTTCCCAGCCTTCACGCCTCCAACTACCAGGAGGCGGAATGGTTTGCGAAGATATCTCGGGTCCAATCTCCGGTTTACCGGTTTGCGGAGTCCGGGATGGTGATGCTGGGGATGAGCCGAGTGTGGAAGGCTGCCGATGCGCAAAAGATCCCAATCGTCCTCGAATACGGTTCGAACTCTGTTCCTTACGGTATGCTTTGTCTCTTATTGTTGATTCTGAATTGCTTCTAACTTTTTTCCTGTTTATTTCAGAGGGGAACGACCTGCAGTCGCTCCTTAATCCGCGGGAGGCTGACGGTCCCGTCCGGATGGGTACTCGCGCTCTGGACGAGAACGAGTTGCCCATCCTAGAACAAACGGCGGATCGGTTCGTGGAGGTCTATCCGCTAGGCCATGAGATCCTTAGTGCCCGTCGGCCAGGTAAGGCGTTATTCGACCCTCGACCTCTCAATGTTGAAACCTCTGCTGGAATTCCTGTAATCGTATGTTCTGATGAGGAATCCGCAGATGGTCCTCCGTTGGTGCGGAAGAAGAAGGCTGCCGGCGGGAAGGGGAAAGAGAAGGCCTCCACTGCCGATCCAGCGCCTCGGTCTGATTCGGAGACCGAGAGCGAAGAGGTGGCGGGGAATCCCGGTGGTGATAAGACCACCGCTCCGGAGGTTGCGACTGTCACCTCCGGAGAGCCAAAGAAGACGACAGTGACCGGCGCGAAGAGGCCGGCTCCATCGGGTCCGTCCCCGCCTCTCCGTACATTTAGGCTCAAGAAAACCCGTAAGTACATCTTTCCTTTAGCTTTTATCTTCATAGCATAATCTTTTAACACTTTTCTTCTTTACGCAGGCGTGGATGTTGACGCATTCCAGGGTGAGGCGCCGAGTAGTACCTCTCCGCCAATGACGGTAGGCTTGGTCAGCCTACCTGAGGCGTCGACCCAGGCGCCTGCGCCTGCTTCCGCTGGTTCAGTTGCTCACTCCTTTGAGCCGACTGTTCCAGCCGAGATGACGTCACCGCCGGCTGTGAGTGCGATTTTTACAGCATCCTTCACCGAGCCGGCGGTTACTATTGCTGCGGATTCCGCGGCATCGACCGCGGCGGCGACCACGGCGGCTGCTACCATGCCCCCGCCATCGGCAACGACGGCCGGTCCATCAGGTACGCATGGGGCTTCCCGCCAATCTTTGCCACCTTCCCATCTGCCTGACCTCTTGGATGGATTTCCTTTGGGTTCAGGTGATGGGTTCGGCGGCTATCGGCCTGTTATTGACCCTACAGGTGCGTAGGGTTCTTCTGGCCCATTTTATATATATATATATTTTATCATCTTTTCCTAACTGCTTTGTGTTTTTTGCAGTGTCGGATTCCAATGAAGTGTATGTTCCACGATGGAACATTCGCAGAGGAACAACCCTTCGCACCCATGTGGAGTGCGTGGAATGGGCTCGTCACGCTGCTCCCAGTGGTGCGTTGGGGGAAGCCATGGCTAGCTACCAGGAGGGTAGGCTAACCAATGAGCTTCGGGTTCTCCTGGCCCGGATGCAGCCACGCGTCGAGCTGCTTTGTCTTGAAAACGACAAGTTAAAAGCAGCTCGCCTCAAGGAAGTAGCTCAGGCGCGGGCTGTCAGGGTGGAGAACCAAAAACTTGCCCTGGCCGGTAAACGGTCGAACCATGCCCTGGCCGCTCCGACCAGAGTCATCTGGAACATATAACACCACGTGGGTTCCGTCCAGTTACTGACGGTTGCCCCCGCAATGAATCTGTTCAAGTGGTCGTCTGGGTCGGATAGACCATTATAAGTGCCAATGTTGGACATTTGCTTGGCACTTCTCGGGGCGATTGCTTCCGCAATGTCCCTTGCGAACTTTGACTTTCCTGCATTTGTAGCGGTTGGTCTAAAGGTTTTGGAGAAGTCACGCGGGTTTCTCTCCGCATTTGTTGGTTTAAAAGCTTCCCCAAAATTCCTTTTTGGTTGGAAGTCCGTTTCCTTACGCTTCCCTTTCGCCTTATGGCGAGGGTTTGCGTCGGTATCGGATTCTTCCCTCTCGTCGTCTGAGTACTCGCACTCACTGTTCATATTGAGGTGTTGGCGAGTACTGCCGAATTCGTCAGCCTGTTGAACTGAACGCAAGCGTTCATCCAATTCAGCTTGGAACTCTCTTTGACGTGCTTCGGCCCACGCCTTCACTTGATCTAGTGTTTGGCGAGGGACCCTCGTTCGTTTTTCCAACTGGGCATCAGTGAACCCCAGTGAAATATTTACTGCACTTGCCCCGGCTTGGGTAGTCGGGGTAGTGTTCGTAAGATTTGTATAACCGCCGGTGTTCCCCCCAGTTGCTGGGGTTGTGGTTACCGGGGTTTCTTGGTCGGTTACTGGCCTTGGGACCGGAGTAACGTTAACCATTTCTTCAGAAATTTTGAAAAAACTAAATTAGTTCTAGCTTTTATGCACGGATGGCGCCAATGAAGAAACACTAAGTGAACCCCGGACAGATTATAGATAATCTGGGGGTTAAGTAATGTTTCCCACGATGAGATCCAGCAGAGAAGGTTGTTCTTCAGGGGACCTGCAAAACAAAAACCGTAAGCTCGTCACTGAGAAGGGGGGGTTCCTCCTTGTGACCACCCTCCGGCGTGAGAATCAGACTAGATTGCTCTGAATATAAGTGTATATTAAGAGATTGCTAGATAAGATTGAGATATCAGATGATGTCCTTACCATTCCAAGGTGTTGGAGTATTTATAGCCGAGGGTAGGTTTCCAAGCAGGTACAGCCGGCTGAATAGTATTCCTGTTCTACCAACAGTGGACTACGCACAGGCCATGATGGTTGGTGGATAGGTTACGGCCAACAGTAATAAGGTCGGCTGTATACTGTTCCTTTACTGCCGGCTACGCACTGTTCCACCAACTGCAGGCTGCGCACGTCCCATCGTAAGGGTTGGTGAGTAGGCAGCGGCTAATAGTGACAAACAGTACTAGAGGGTGCTCCTCCTCGTATTGTTGTCGGTGAGCTGTCACCCTGTGATTAGTTCATGGGCTGCTCTGGTCAAACTGTCTGTTCCGCCCATACCTTAGTAGGTATAGTACGAAAGACCTTCCAGAAGCATACGGACTGGCTCATTTAGGCGGGAGTGTTCCCGCCTTGCTCATTCCTTCATGTGACTACTGAAGTAACGAATGCCTTGTGCGTGTAGCCTTGCTGTTAGTGCGGGTAGCCTTCCCTGATGGCTTGTATCCGCAGCTGCGGGAACAGGCGGGGTACTTCACCATTGGGAGGCTTTTCCTGCGGGTACAACTGGCGTACTGCGCGTAAGGTTCTTTGAGCATGGTGGGTCCTGCTGGAGCAGTTGGTCATTGCGCAGACGTCCCTGTTCAAGGTGAGTCTTGCGGGTCCAACTGGGTTCTGCTGGGACCTACCTCTTCAAGTTCCTACACAAATACAAATCATAAGGTTACTTGATAAACCACATTTTCCAATTTACGAAAAGGTCGAATAATCATAAACAAGACCATCATGCGAGTAAACCAAAACACAACTCGAGTTTCCAATAAAGCAACTGTAAAGAAAATTAATAACTAAAAGCAAAGCAAAGTGAACTATATGTCTATTTCTTAAGTTAAGCACCTGCACTTAACTACCCTAACCTATCAATAGCATAACCTAATAGGAACCACCAACCTAATTAACCAGCCTATAAAGGTCTTGACTAATGATATATACATAAATAAAGATACAGAGAATCAATAGGTTAACATTTTTAATCAATAACAAAGTACCCTTAATCATTCGCTTTTAATATCCACGACGACAATACTATATCATCATTTTCCCTGCATCCAAAAGCCACAATTATTAAATAGAAATACTTGAAAATCATAATCTCAAAATACACTTAAGAAAGCCAAATATGATTTTTGTTACCTCGACATAGAAGTGTGCTTAATTTTGTTACCTAGACACTCAAGCTGTTGTATTCAAGCGTTTATCTGTGGTAAACCATATATGTTTGGACTCTTCACTCACTTGCTGAAGCTCTTGAAATGCCCTACCATGCCATACATTTCTATTCAAATGAACGTTATGGCTTGCATCCACAATAAATAAATGCATGAGTTGATAATAACTTTGTGCTAATAATAAAACTTCACATATGCTACAATGTCAACTTCACATATTACACAAAAAACACATTATCCTATTACCAATGTGGGGATACGATATCACCTATATCAAACCAGGCGCCACAATACAAATGTGAACTTGGTCAAAGTTACCAACACATGTCAAAGTTGATACAGTTTACCTTAATTGTTTCTATCAGCATGTCATGTTTTTTTTTCCTAACTTAGCGTTGAGTCGCCTCTGTGTGAGACTGTTATTAAGGGGTTTGATGAGATGGACCGGGAACTGAAATAAGTCAAAGAACGAATTTCAAGAAAAAAAAGTATCAAAATTTCATTCTTATCGGTAATTCAAATTTTTACAAACTGAGCCTAACATATATATTACAATTGTCGTCGGTGTTTCGTTTTCCCTAATCCTCCTCCGAAATTAAGAAAGGTGTTCGTAGTTACACACTATACTCTACACGTTTAATCAGATTATATAAGAAAACAAAGATACATAAACAGAAATTGCAATATATCTATCTTTAAATTAGTCTTCTGAAACATGAGCAAATAAACAGAACTTACTAATTTTAAATAACCCTAAAATTTCAAATAAATAACCAGTCCAGTTTGGTAGAGAGGCTGTTGTGTTCATCAACATGGCCTGTGAACACCGTATACCAAAAGCAGAAAAGAATCAACCATTAACAAAGCCAAATGCTATATAACGAAACCCTAAAACCAAATCAAAAACTCAAGACCCTCAAATCTGTAACCTATAAAAGAAAATACGTACCTGGATGGCTCAATTTCAATTGCGAGTTTGCTTCAATTTATAAATCACTCGTCGGCTGGTTTGTTCATCATTCATTAGGTATTATGATTGTACTGTAACCGTCAATTGAATTGATTGCATATTGATGCTTGTAATGGTTAAAAGTTGATGGTAACAGATATTGTTAATGTTGTCTTTATGCTCGTCGGAGGTTGGAGACTCGGCCGGATATTTGCCCTGAGACTTAATGATAGCATTTAATTTAAGCGTCTTAAGAGAGAGACATGAAGCGTGAAAAGTTACCTATATACATTATAATGTAATAATAATCATAATAATAATAATAATTATTGGTTTTAAATAATCTGAACTATGACATGTTAGCAAATAACAGTCCCAACTTAACACTTGTCTGGGGGCGGTCCCAACTAAATGTGTATTTGTTTCTAACGGTACACGACTAACGGATGGTTAACTCCGTTAGTTTGGTGCTTACGTGGCATGCCTGGTTGTCAAAATTTGCTTATGTGGCGGTCTACGTGGCAATAAGGCAGAATAATAATAATAATAATACTCAATATCAAAATCTTATCTTCATCACTTGCAGCAACAACTTCACCGGCCGCCACCCACCTCAGCCTACCATCATTCCGGCCGCTACTCGCCTCCACCACAATCACCATCATTGTTGGCCACCACCCACCTCCCCCCACAGCCCACCATCTCTTGCAGCACAACAGCTCAGTCCCGTCTCCCCTTCTTCGCTGTCCAATATCGCCGCCGCCATCACTTTCTTCTCCGGCGAGACTCCACTACCTTCTCCGATGAACCTTAATCTCTATCCGACCCGGTGGTGATGGTTGGAACCTTTCAAACCATAATGCTACCTTTTACTTACCCACTCCATTGAACCCACATATGGCTCAACAACATATGGGCGACATGTATCGATGGCTAACAAAATTTATATTCATTTTCAATTCAAATCATCACCATAATATCACCGTTCTTCCTTGGGTTTCAATTTCATGTTCACCGATTGAATCAGTTTATGATATTAATCGAAAATCATATATAGATCTGGATCTAAAACTTTATTAATCGAAAATCAGATATAGATCTGGATCTAAAACTTTATAACCGGCGATATTGTGCTGCAAGAGATGGTGGGATGTGGTGGAGGCGGGTAGCGCCGGAACGATGGTAGGCTGAGGTTGGTGGCGGCCGGTGAAGTGGTTGCTGCAAGTGATGAAGAATATTGGATTTTATTATTATTATTATTATTATTATTATTATTATTATTATGCCTTGTTGCCACATAGACCGCCACATAAGCAAATTTTGACAACCAGGCATGCCACGTAAGCACCAAACTAACGGAGTTAACCATCCGTTAGTCGTGTACCGTTAGAAACAAATACACATTTAGTTGGGACCGCGTGTTAAGTTGGGACTGTTATTTGCCAACAGGTCATAGTTTGGATTATTTAAATCCAATTTTCTAAATAATAATATAGAAGATATAGATAATATAGATATAGATAAAAACTCACTATGGTACCATTGTATTATGGGGATCAAAATTACTATATTTTTATATCAGTTTAGCCCGAAACTTTAGTTGATGCAAATTTGTATAATACCTTGACTTGCAAATGAAGTATACTAAGCACAATGAATTTCCCTATCAATTAACATGTGACATAAAAAATTCACATAATTATTAGATATAAAAGAAAGAGTACTGATATGCACCATCATCAATCAATTATTTTCCTTCAGTATTGAATTATGTCACATTAGTAAAAGTTATCAATACATATAAAAAAGTTTATTGTATAGAATTAAAAGTAAAAGTAATCAAGTGAGATGAACCATTTTCGTATGTTCAGAGTAAAGACAAATAGTGACACATTTTGTACTGGTCACTAATAAACTAAAAACATACAACACAAATTTATACACAATAAAATAAGTTTCAAAAGTTTTACATACAATTTTCTTTTACTTTATTTACTACTATAAAATCATAGTTAAACCATTAATATGGAATGTTTAAAATATTTATTGATTGTTTAAATTAGATAGTTTTGACTTTGAATGTTGAATAATAATGATGTTATTTGGTATAAAAATAGAACAATTAGGTGTTATGTAGAATAACAATGATTTTTATTTATTATAATGGTAGATACTATTATAGTACTTGAGAATATTATCACATATTTTTTTATATGATTGTTAAAGTGTTTGGAATCACCTAGTTTAAAAAAAATTTAAAAGTGAGTGAGTTATGAATGAAAATAATAAAGTACTTGCTAACTGTGCACATGTAATGAATTCCTTAAAGAATAATTAATAGCCTTAAAGCATGTTGCCTTTTGGTCTAATAGCATTTGATGTTTATCACGTTCATATTCAATAAATTTTAAGTTTGAGAAATATTAGATTGCCAATAAACTTTAGTTCAAGTGTCACTGGAGAAGAAATGCATATTTGAGCCGGAGGCTGTAAGTTCTCAAGTTCGAACATAATCCTAACCGGGTTTTATCACAGTGAACATGAGGACGGCATGTTTATCCCAGAACAATAGACGGTGAGCTTATACTATCCAATGTTGTCTGTGATCATGTAATTTTTGTCATTAAAGTATCTCAGATAGCCGGGTTTATTCATTGACCGTTAAAAGATTTTGTGAAAATATTAGGTAGGTGTGTTTGATATTAATGAAAAAAATATAAAAAGAGACTCACTCACAAACTTGAACTAGTCAATTAATTAATTCATTAATTAGGAATTCTTTTATCACATAAATTGAACATCTTGGATATGATCATGCCGACAACAACCGAAAAACCTTAAACTACAATCAACCATGATTTCATCGCCCACATCATAGTCAACTACAACCTTAATATAGTATGTACAGTCTGTCCATAGTTAAATTTAATAAAGTTATTTATTACTTCAAAAAGGATTTATAAAGTAATAAAACATCACTAACTTGTTTTCATTTATTAATTAAAATAAAAAAAAATTAAAATTAAACTGTACATAATTCGGCTTTTATGAGGTTCCATTGCTATAAATATATGTGTTCCTTTCTCATTTGTCACACACAAATCTTTAGCAATGGGTACCATCTCAAAAAGATTACTAGTTAGCGATCTTGTTACATATGATAAAATCAATCAAGTCCCATCAAACTACATCCGTCCCATCACCGACCGTCCCACTCCAAAACGTTGTTCATGACTCCATCCATCTCATTGACCTTCACGATCTCTATGGTCCCGGTCGCTCTCATGTGATCGACCAGATCGGTCGAGCTTGTAGCGAGTACAGGTTTTTCCAAGTGAAAAACCATAGGTACCCGAATCCACCATATCCAACATGATGGAAGTCGCTAGAGAATTCTTTAAACTACCCGAACAAGAAAGGCTCAAATGTTACTCTGATGACCCCACCAAGACCACTAGATTATCCACCAGCTTCAACATTCGTAGCGAAAAGGTTGCAAATTGGAGAGACTACCTAAGACTCCATTGTCACCCGCTCCAGGATTACATCCACGAATGGCCCACTAATCCGACGTCGTTTCGTGATCATGTGGCCGAGTATTGCATGAGTACGAGAGGGTTAGCACTCCAACTACTTGAGGCTATTTCGGAGAGCCTAGGGCTTGACAAAGACTACATTAACAAGCAGTTGGGGAAGCATGGTCAACACATGGCATTGAATTATTATCCGCCATGCCCTCAACCAGATTTGACTTACGGGCTGCCCGGGCACACTGATCCTAATGTCATCACCATCCTTCTTCAAGATGAGGTCCGCGGTCTTCAGGTATGGTGTGCATGGGTTGGTTTTTGAGATCTAAAAATTGTTTGGTTTTGATTTTTTTTTATTTCGGTTTTCCCAGTTTTGCTATTTGGGCTTGAAACCTTAAAAAAATAATGAATATTTTGGACAATAAATTATGTTTTTGTTATTTAATAATTAATTGATTATTACACATTTAAGCTTAGATACATTAAATGGTTATACTATTTATTAAATTCTTATAAAATAAACTATCAGTTTTAGTTTGGGTCTGGTTATTTTGGTCTTGGATCGGTATTTCCGGTTTAATGTGCACCCGTATCTTCAGGTGCTGAAAAACGGACATTGGGTTGCAGTTGATCCGGTTCCAAACACTTTCATCATCAACATTGGTGATCAAATGCAGGTATACTTGTTTGTTCATTATTCATACAACTTTTATTCGTTTATGTTTCATTACTTAATTTATAATATATAGGTGATGAGCAACAACAAATACAAGAGTGTCTTGCACCGAGCTGTGGTGAACTGTGATAAAGAGCGAATATCTATACCTACTTTCTATTGCCCGTCACTTGATGCAACGATGGGTCCTGCTCCAGAACTCGTAACCGATGATGAGCCTGCCGTGTACAAGAAGTTTGCTTACGCGGATTACTATGATCAGTTTTGGAAGAGAGGGCTTGAGAAGTGCTTGGATGTGTTCAGGGCTGCTTAGTTTAATTACTCAACATCAAAAAGCCTACCCTTAGATAAATTTGTTGATGATCTTATGATGTTATCTTTATTATATTTTATGAATTAATAAACTTATTTAAATATGAGATGATTGATCAAGGATTTAGTTTTACCAAGAATGAAGTGAATGTGATATATTTGAAATGCCTTTTCTCATAAAAAGCGATCTAAAAAGGAAGAATATAAAGGAAAACGGAACTGAATATGCTAATTATAAGTATGATCGTGAGTCTTGTCACACTTTACACATTAGCACATGATGCTTTTGACAATAATCATACGATGATTACGGAAAGTGTGAAAGGTTAAATTGTAAAGATATATACGGGACATGTTTTACGTCAATGGGCTCGTATACTTCGTCCAATCAAAAGCCCTATACATCAGTATAAAATTTGGAGTTTTTTTCTAAACAAATGTCAAATGAAAACAAACAGTGTGAAAGGTAAGATCGGTGACAAAAATTTTCTGATATGAGTTTATTGTCGTCCAACCTAAAATGAGTGAGATTAAAAAAATTCAATTTTTCAAAACAATATTGAATAAAATACTGTTGTAGTTCAAAAAACAAAATGGCCTTAACGTTAATTTATTTATATTAAAAACAAATTTTAAAACTAATAAAAATGAATACAATAGTATTATAGTTACTATTCATCATTGTCAAACTGTACATGTTTATATATGACAAAATATTGGCATTAATCCATGCACTGCTGCGTCAGGAATTTGTTCTGTATCGATTTAATTCGTTACGATACCAATACAATACATGGTGCATATGCAAAGGTAAAAAGAAAACTGTAAAATTAAAGCTATGATATAACCAAAAGTAATCTGCATGTGTTTGATCGTTTTACGTATTAAAAACAAATTTTAAAACTTATATGCAAAGGTAAAAAGAAAACTGTAAAATAAAACTATAATTTAATCAAAAGTAATTCGCACGTGTTTGATCGTTTTGCATATTAAAAACAAAACTTAAAAATTATAAAAATGAATAAAATAGTATTATAGTTAATATGCATCATTGCCAAATTGTACATGTTTATTTATAGCAAACTAGCGGTATTAATCCACGCATTGCTGCGTCAAAAATTTGTTCTATGTCGATTTACTTTGTTACGAAACCAATACAATACTTTCTGCATATGCAAAGGTAAAAAGAAAATTGTAAAATTAAAACTATGATATAAGCAAAGGTAATCCACACGTTTTTGATCGTTTTACATATCGAAAGGTAATAATGAAAAGTTGTATCGTAATTAAAAAAACATCGGTTAAGGTACTTAAAAGAAAGTAAAACTAAAAAAGAAAAAAAGCAACCCAAAAAAAAAAGCAAAAGAAAATTACAATTTAAATTCCATGCACACAATTCAATAAACGGTTTTTAATGGTAGAGCACTTACTTTACAAGTGAGAGGTAGGGGGATCAAACCTCACTATCACCAACTTATATGGGAGATATGAGGGATGACCCTGGCTTGCCAGGGTTCGAGTCCTGATCTCACCCGGTTTTACCGACTCCTCGCTGTCGTGCCGTTTGGCGGGCGTGGGGGTCGGGTTTTATCCGGTGAATCCCTCAACAGGTGGACCGCTAGGGACTCCGTCCATCCGGACTAGTGGCCGGCTCGGGCTACCTTTAGCCAATAGGCCGCGTACGGGGTACTCGGCGTTACTTAGTTGGCCGTTCAAAAAAATAATAATAATAAACGGTTTTTAATATATTTTAGTGATATCTTTTGATATATTACACAATATTAATTTGCATTTAATTCGGTAGATATCTTCAATAATGACAAGTTGTTTGAAATATATTTTGTCTAGAACCAGATAATAAAGTTTATGAAGGCACAATCAATTCTTGAATATTTGTAATAATTGCTAATTAATGATTTGCTAAATGGTTACCCCTTACATTAACTTAATTCAACAATTTTATTAAACATATTATTACTCTCTAACAATTTTAAAATTTTATGATCTCTCTTTAAAAGTTTTAATTTGTTTTTTTATTTCTATAATGTTTTATTTTTATATTGTTTGTATCTCTCTTTTGTCTTTATTGTCCTTGATCAAAATAATATATATTTATTATTATCATTGTCGATGCATTATTATATTTATAAAATCGTATATAAATATGCGTGTGTGTGAAAGACTGATACTGATATTAATATTATTAAATATATTAAATATTAATAATATTTACAATGAAAATAATAAATATAATTAATAGTAACAAAATAGTTTTTTTAATTTGATATATTTAATGGAAACTATTAAGTGAAGCAAAATGTTTGAGGGACTAATACGTAGGTAAATTATATTGAGGGGAAATGATAATTTATTTAATAAGTTTAAGAGGTGTACATTTAGTAAAAATCATATGAAGAGGGGTACATTTAACACCACCACGCTAAATTTGATTACATATGATTTTTATAAAAATTTAAGTAAGATAGTATAAAATTTGAATTAAGTAATTAAGTTATGATTACTTATCTAAATGATTGATGAGTTAAGCAATAAAATATGACTAATACACGAGTTCTGAGCCTTTAACGCGCCGATTGATCCGACACAAACACCTGAAACTTCGAGACAGTAAACTAGAATTAAAAGCGAGAATAATGCAATTGAAATAAGATTTAATGGATATCCAAAACTCAAGTTATGAGATTTTAAATATTTAAGCGAGCTGGTACTTTTCCAACATTTTATTATTATATTAAATTTTTCATCATTTATATTTATTTTCCTCTGTTGAATTAAATCTTTCATTACTAAATTACATTCATCATTAAATTGAATTTTTCCTTCTTAATTGAATTTCCATGGTGATCTATGGATAATTTAATCACTCGTTTTATTTATTGACATTTTCACTATTCTTGATGAAAACCTGCAGTGGTTCGTGGGTATTTTAAGGATCCATTTTCATTATTTTTATTTAAATTTCGTTATTTAGTTGAAATTACAGTGATTGAATTTCAACAATAAAACCAAGTGAAAGTTAAGTTGTGAAACATGAGAAGCAACACGAGATTAATAAAAACATAAACTACTACGATGTTAATAATTAAAGTTAAGGCTAAAAATTATATATTATATGATCATAGAAGAGTGGGAGTGGGAGTGGGAGTGGGAGTGGGAGTGGGAGTGAAATTAAATCTCAGCGGTGTAAAAAACCTCATACTACAACAGTTATCAATGGCGGTTACCTAGCTCCATACCGCACACCACAATATCACAACTATAAATTAGAATCGATTAATCTTCTCTGTTAACCTTATTGATTTCCTTAGGCTACAAAATTCTATCTCCCGGTTCTCTATTATCAATGTTTGTTCTCCTAAAATCGCATATCATTCATCCTAATACTTCAATCAGAGGCATGTCTGCATCTCCCTCCTTCCCTCTAATTGCTCTAGGTATGCATCATTTCATTTTTGATTGAAATTACAACAAATGAGCAGTCCCCAATTTCACATTTTCAGGAAATAACAGTGTTATTTACGATGCAAGTTTGGATGGGAAAACGGTTTCTGTTACGACCAATGAACATAAGTTGGATAGGTTTATGGTGAAGTTTCATCCCAATCCACACTTAATTGACATATTTTGTGTGTGAGTTGGTAAACTCATCACCCGTCCCGTTTTTATTTATATATGATCATTTAATTAACCAATTAATAAGACCATTGCAATATTGATTTTTTTGGTTATATTAAAATCTTATAACTTTGACATCTTTGTCAAACTTGACTTTTTGGTCAAACTTTGAATTTTTGGCACGCTTTACTTTCTGGTCAAATTCGAAAAAAAAAAAAAAGGTCAAAGGTGGGCAAAGATGTAGAATCATGAAATTGGGTTTGAGCATTGTTGGATTGAAATGGGGATAAAAGGTTACAGTTGGGCTAAACTTAATTAAAGAAGCTATGAGTGCATTCTTTTAACTAAAGTTCCAATATATCTTTATGACATATACCATTTGTAAGCTTCTATACCTTTTGCTCTTATACTTTTACTACTATACAATCAATATGTCTTGATATTGACATTTAGTCATTGGCATTGTATCTAACTTTTAGTTTTTATTAGGATGCTGATATTCCTACCCCAACTGATGACATATACCATAGGTTTTTTTTAACTAAGCTTTCGTTAGTGAATAGAAGTTTCAGAACATGACATATGAGTAAATAAATAGACATTAAGCTATTATTCATAATGCAGAGATTTAAGTACTTAGAGAACTGAGGTTAGTTTTTGGAAATAATTTTATTCATAAGGTTGGTCACCATGAACCGGCTGCTAGACATCGTGCTTATGTGTATTATGATAGAATTATTAATTTTATGTGTATTATCATGTGGTAATCTGTGTATGAAAGTTCTTTTAAATTTGTTTACTATGCAAGTATGTTGAACAGGGGGGTTAAACTTATTTGTTATGTTCCGAACACCTTTATGTTGTTTACTTGTTTTGTCAATTTCATGCAATTTTCTAGCACTATATAGCTGCTAAAATAGTATGTAGTTTGTTGCTGTCAGTTTTGTGTAGTTTTTTTAATGCATTATATAGCTTTCAGAACACTGATGTTCGTTGCTGTAAGGTTATTAAGATTCTTTTTAATACATAATAGAGTTGTCAAAATATATATTAGATAGTAGTACTTATATTAAATTAAATGTGGAATATTTTCGAGCATGATAACACAAATTTTCAAGTTTCTCATCCTTCGTAGTGCAAAGTTGATGAGTAACTAAACTAATTGTTCAGTTATCAAGGTTGTGATGATGATATCTTTTATGAAAGGCAAAGAGTTCAGACGAGTAATGGGATTTTCTTATATGTTATCTTGATTATAATCTTGAAGACTTAATTATGGGTGATTGGGTGGTTTGAAGACTTAATTATGGGTGGTTTAATAATGCACACAACCTGGTTTCTTGGTAATGTTAAAGCACAAATGGACTCAAAGTGTCATGTTACTGCATTTGGGTCAAGAACCAACATGGTTGCCCCTAATTTGATGCCTTTGTGATCTACTCATGTCAACTGCTTTTCCTTTCAGAAGTTGCATACAACATGCCCAAGCTAGCATAGTCATGTGCGCTTACAAGTTACAACCATGTCAATGGAGTCCCAAATTGTGTTGACCACAATCTTTTAACCAACATTGCTAGAAAGCAATTGGGCTTTCAAGGGTACATTTCATATTAATTTGCATTTTTAATCTATCAGTGTTTCATATTCAATTACAAGAGTGGGGGCTTATTTGTAATTTCATATCTTTGTTCAGGTGCATCGCTTCCGATTGTGATGCCGTATCAATCATATATGAAGTTCAAATATCAAAATTATAAATATGCATGTAGTGAAGTGCTGAAAGCGGGTATGTGAGTATGTGTATTCACTACTTTTATATTCATTCCTTTGTTTATATTATTGGTGGATGAGCCGATTTAGGTTATGCTAATTATTTCTCCAATGGGTAATACTGAAAAAAAAATCAACTTAATTGGAAACTTGGTCAAATGGGTCCCAAGCAAGCATAGCCATCAGCTCGCTAAAAGCTATATTTAGCTTAGCTTAAATGATCCCGAGCCTGGGCCGAGGTTCATTTAATAAACAAAGCCTGTGCATGAGCTTTACTAATCGAGATTAAGCAGGCTCGCAAACCTAAATATCCTTTTTAGTGAATTGAAATACTTTAGTAGATGGATCAAACTTATCATATTTAGTTAACGGGTCAAAAGTACCAGTTTTAGTGAACGAGTCAAGCTTTTAATTAGAGTAATCGGGTCACACTTATAGTTTTAGTAAACAATTTGGTTAAGTTTTATTTATATTAATTTGAAATGGGTGGTGTATGACCTACTATACGCAAGTCATTCTTGGGCTATACGCCCGATATAGCCCTATACGATATGCACTGGAAATGGCTTGCATGTAGATCATTCGTCATCTATATTGGTAATTGTTTTTGTCTTTTTTTTAAACAATATATAATAAAATAACTTATTGTTTTACAGTAACTATTTATAAATATTATAAAAATTGTAAATAAACCTATAAACAATTTTATAAGGAAAACTTATAGATAAAATAAAAGTTTATATTAATAACAAATTATCTTAGAATTTTGTAGTTTCCATTACCTTTTTGAATAGTTTATCTTTCAATTCTTCACCAACAAGTTATTTGGAGTATGGTTCTCTTATGACTTATAAAATTCATTTGCTTATGAGGTGTGTGTTCTTGAACTATTTGCCTGCTTATATTCTTTATGCCCTAAAAGCTTTTGATAAAAATAACAAACTTTTTTTATGGAGAACCATACAAATATTAGTTTTTTTTTCTTTTATGGTACGTATGGGTTCTTTGTAAGCTTCCAATAACAGTGATTGGCTGTTGCTTTAGGTACTGGCTTTTGAAGCAGGAAGAAAACATAAAATCTGGAACTCAGGATGAGCTTAATATTTGCAGGTAAAATGCACTGGAAGACGCAGGTGAACTGTACTGCGCAAATGTTGGTTGGTCAAAACACGAGTCAACCATGGATGATGTGCAAGCGAGAAGACAAACTATCCAAATTCCCAACATAGTGCTTGGGTATATCATGTTTGTATATAAATTCCTGATGTTACTTTCTGTTCAATTATTGTTTGAAGTTTGTTTCTGTTAATGTGATTGTATATATATGTCTGATATTGCATTCTATGCAATTATTGTTTAAAATTAGTTTTTGTTCAATAGATTTTTTACTTTTGTGGAGTTACACGGAAGATCTTTGTTCATACTTATGTCACTGTGACATTAAAACAAATCTAAAAGATACCGGTTAACATGTCAAAATACAATCATGCTTACACCTACTGTTTCTTACGACCTCAGTATCTCATCCATATCTTTCTTCTGCTTATTCATGTTACTGAATTAATGCAGTCCCTACATTCCCACGTGTTGATGTTCCCGTATCAAGTGATGAGGTTTATATTATTGTTTTAACTTTCGAGTTATTCATTACATTAACTATAATTTTGTAGGATCACAAATTTGAAAAAAGAAAGAGAAAGGGGTAGATCACTTACTCATTGGAATTGGGACGAGGTAATTCATGTTTCGAGCTCCGAGGAAGAGAAATGCCATGAGATTATTGATGTTTCTACACTGATTACGAAAATGATGAAGATGATAGCAGTGACTCAACTTCAACTTTCCGAACAAATTAAAAGATTCTAAGAGTTAGGGTCCAAAGTCACAACCGGTTGTTTGAGTTTAAGAGTTTAAATGCTTTCAATAATAACATTCGTATAATGTATGCATGTTTTTTTAATTGAGTCTATGTTACCTTCATAAGTTTGGTGTATAAGGTTTTTTATAAATGTCAATGATAATTGTTTTCATGTCTATGTTATATATTACGCTTCAAACATGATACGAGCGATGCGTATCATGTTATATATTATATACTATAATGTGTTTAACTAAATTATGTAATACAGTTTTGTTTGCCACTCCTGTGAACACGTACCTCTACAAATGTATTGGAAGGTAACCAAACCGTCGCTTTGTTACTAAATCAATGTAGTCATAACATTCCTAAGTTGATATTCCCGTCCACCTGACGGGTCAACTACTAGTTGAAATATGTTTGATAATTTGAAAAATAAAGTAATATGAATGAGAGAAAACAATGTAAATAGTATAACAAAATGATAATTGTTTAAAACTTGTGATAACGATGTCTTTATAACTGAAAAATTGTGTCAGCTAATGGGAATTAAAATACTTTAAATAAAGTAACGTGAATAAATCAAATCTTGAAATTTTTATGAAACAAAATCAAGTAAATAAATGAAAAAATTAATTTTCTTCAATGAGTTGGGCTTTCCATGAGCCTTCTATAACAGTTTATTGTCCCAACTAAATAATGCGACATAAAATTTGTGAATTTGGCTTCCCATGAGCATTCCATGGCATCTAAAATGGCTGAAAAAATCAATGAATTATCAAAGCAACTAAGTTGGACATCCCATGAGCTCTCCCTGGCATTTTAACTGATCCAACTAAATAACAAATTAATGAAATCAAATATGGGCAGTTGGAGCATCTTGGGAACCACCACAGATTGTAACGCTCCAACAAATATCATAATCAAAATGGGTTGAGAAAATGAATGCTTGGAGTATCCATGAATCCTCAACTAAACATTTAACAATAATAATAATTAAATAATTTGGAATATCTGAATTAAACCACGTAATCATCATGAATTTGGTTTGATAAATTAAGGAAGGTAACCATCACATTGGTTACGTTGACCACTTAAAGTTCCAATCGTATGACATTTGTTCCGCTTTGGCCTATAAGATTGAGTACTGTGGCTGGGTTATATCTAGAAAAGGAATATCATCTTTCCTTTGATTCTCGGAATCATTGTGACAAGGCCCGACTCACAGTTCTTTCCCCTTTCAGTGATTACGAGAATTTGTCATACTCCCTTGGTTTAAGGTGAAGGGATAACAACAAAATAAAGGAATTCTTTAGAAATTTCTCATAAATGAAAAAATAATAAAATCTACGGTTTTTATAAAAATGTAAGAGAGAAAATTTATTGAATTGAGACGTAGCCTCGTAGTGTTCATAATTAAATAATAAAATAAAGAGTGAACTGCGGTTTTCGTTCCTGTGGTTTGTCTAAATCTACGGTTTTAGTCCAATAGTTTCAAATTTGTAATTTTCGTCCCTGTGGTTTCATTTCACTTGCAATTAAACCCGAATTCATTAACCCGTTAAGTATGGTCGTTAAACCCATCAGCATGCCCCTCACATGAGAGGCATTTTTGTTCTTTTTCTCCCTAAATAAACCCCAGACGTAATTCGCAAGGCGCGAGGGGTTGGGATGTATTTGGGGAAAAAAGACAAAACTGCCCTCACATGAAGGGTACGCTGATGGGTTTAACGATCAGACTTAACGGAGTTAATGAATTTGGGTTTAATTGCAGGTGAAATGAAACCACAGAGACGAAAATCGCAAATTTGAAACTATTGGACTAAAACCGCATATTTGACAAATCACATAGACGAAAACCGTAGTATACTCTAAAATAAATAAATATTAAATAAGTTGTAAACCATATAAATAAACATATAAGGCAACACGTAAGCACGTATAGGGTCTTAAGCATGTTACAAAGCAATTTAAAATGCCATATTTTATAGCCTTCGGCTCTGATAACAATCAGTCGTGCCCCAACCTACGACATAATGTAACATCCCGTTTCTCGTTTATTAAATAAATAAATTATTAGTTATTTTGAGTCGGGCTTGTGTCGGGTTAAATGGATAAGAGTTATGGACTTGGGTTAAAAGGAAAGGAGGAAAGACCATGGGCTAAAGCCCATGACCCCAAAATATATAAACCATAATCACCATCTAATTCCTCATTTTAGACATATCCCTTACACCATCCAAAACACACACTTAAGATCTCTCTCTAGTTCTCCTCATCTCTCTAACCGAAACCAAGAAGGAAACCGAGCACCGACCCGAGGTAATGATAGTATGTTGTTTTATTAACTTAAACTCGTTAGATTCAACAATTCTAATGGAAAATGTGTTAAGACGGTTAATGGAAATAAAATTTTTCCAAGCTGACCTGGCAGCTCGACCCCAGCCAGGGGCTCTGCCCCTTGGACCCTGCTAGGGGCTGCCGCCCCTAGACCCCGCTGCCAGGGGCGCTGCCCCCGGACCTCCGTTCGTTGTGGGTTATGATTTAACTAGAAACGCGATATAGATAGTGATAGTTAATTAATATATGTAATCATTATACAGTTAGCCGAGCAAAGCTCAAGAAAGGAATAACTATTAACGGTGAACATAACCGCATTCAGGTGAGTTTCTAGCCCCATTCCTTGTTATGTTTTCGGGGTTGTGTGCATACTCGATGTGATTAGTTAATACACTTATCCTAAGTGATAGGTGTATGCCATATATGTATTATGTGAAATGTATGAATGATTTCTTGTCGGTACATGAACGATCTTCGGAATTGCATGTACTGTCAGGAAATGGTTTGATGGTATATGTATGTTGTAAATGAAGAATGAATGATGTATGTATGTGCGAAACTTACGATTATGTATATAGAAAGTATGTTATGAAGGTATGGAAGAAAGGGTACCGGGCCCTAATAATATCCGAGGATGAAGGGTGACCGGACCCTAATAATATCCGAGGATGGAGGGTACCAGACCCTAATAATATCCGAGGATGGAAGGTACCTGACCATAATAATATCCGAGGTATGTAGGGCGAATGCTCTTTATAACGTAAGGTTAGTTATGTATGTGTATGAAAGATTGATGGACAGGTTAAGTATGTAATGCGTACCTTCGGGCACGTATATGTGTATGTAAAGTAAGTTATGTGATTAACTAGAACTCACTCAGCGTAGCTGACTTTTAGTATGCACGAAGGTTAACAGATTGAGACAGCTGGTTTGAGGTGGACACATGGCGGGATTGAAGAGGCTGGCATCGGAAGATTGTCACGATGTTTTGGATGTTAAAGTTTATGTTATGTTTTAAAAGACATATTATGGATATTTGTAACGAATGGTTGATGTTTTATTTTATTCCGCGAAAGTTTTAAGTAACTCTGATCTGTAGAACTATGTTTATAAGTAAATCCAAGACCAAGGTAGGGCTACCGGTAACGGGGCCTTACACAAAAATGCCGGGGCACGAGCTGTTGGTTCACAGCTCAAAAGATACTATAATGCAAAATTTATATAACAATATCTAATTTATTTATGTAATTTCAAGCAAGTACATAAGTCTCAATCAATTAGAAATATAACCAAAAATCAATAATGTGATATCAATTTGTGCTTTTATTTATAACATAAAGTCTTTTCTAAATGATCTTCAACCTTCACTTCAAACCAAAGAATAACCTGTAATATGCGTACAAAATATATATATTTGTGAACAACACATGTTGAGTAAGTAATCACCAAATTCTTTGATAATGAATATAATACGTAAAAATAAATAAGCAAATCAATATGTGAGTATCCAAATAAAATAATGACCAAATAAAAGATGTCGTTTGACCATTGCCTTGAGAATTGTGCTCTGGCTACTAAGACGAAAGAAATATAATTAATTGTGTCGGTTAACCATTGACTTGCGAATCCGGCTTTCGCTACTAAGACGGTGTATGGTCGTAATGACTTGCTAGACTTCTGGTGAACCACTCTGAATGCGATAAAATAAACAAGTAAGCGACTAAGCATTTAGCATTTAATCGTTCAACACCACAAGTCATGATTTCCTAGTTTAATGTAATAAATGTGCATAAAGTAGGTACGCATAAAGTCCCCAAAAGTGATTGAAAACAGTAAAATAAGGGGAGTGATTACTCACCTTAATGATTGATGAGTTAAACAACAAAATATGACTACTAAATGATATCTGAGCCTTTAACGCATTGATTGATCCAACACGAACATAACTAAAGCTTTGTGACATTAAACTAGAATCAAAACCGAGAATAATGCAATAGGAATCAAATTAAACGAATATCCAGAACTCAAGTTACGAGTTTTTAAACATTTAAGTGAGCTGGTACTGTTCATAATTCAAATAGTTATATATTTTTACTATTACTCCCTAAAACGAGCCGAAATCAAATTGACCATCGAGACTTCATCAATCAGTGAAATTGATTGAGGGTTTTTTTTAACTAGCTGAAAATACACATTTTATCAAAAGACAACTTACCCAGATGATGAATGAAACAAAGAGATAAACGAGGTCAAAGGGTCTTGAAGCTTAAAAGTGAAACCGGAAGATGGAAACTCTTGAGAAAACACAGTGAAAGCTTAATGCGTGATATTTGGAGATGGGGGATGAGTTTGCATGGGGATTAGGTTTTTAGAATGAGTTTTGATTAAGTATAACATTCTAAAATCAATTATTAGGTATTAGCTCGATTAAGGAAACCGATAATCAATTAATGACAAAATCGGGTATAATAACATAGGGTTTTCGTTTATAATAATAGGACAACGAATTTGGACACATTATAACATCATATGACTTATCTTGGGACATAAGTTTCTAGATTTTTTTGGCAAAAGTAGTCCTTATACTTTTGTAAATGTGATTTCTAGTCGTTTTAAGCGATTTTAAGGGTTCTTAAGAGTTGTTTGACGAGTTTGAAAGTTAAGAGATTATAAATTAAGTTTAACCAAGCTAAACGCTAATAAATTTAAGATTTTATAAATTTGAAAGATTCGAATTACATTCCCGAGTCGGGTAAACGAATACGAATTCAAATACGAAAAATCCGAAATGTTACATGGTAATTGAGTTGGTTTGTTGGGATGGAAATTGGCCAAAAACAAGCATTGAATGGTTGAATGGATGCATATTGGGTTGGTTTTTTTCATCAAATTTGTGAAGATTTGTTATAAAGAATGAGAAAGAGTTGTCGTGCTTAAAAAATGGAGATGTCTTGAGTTTAAATAGAGTTCTTGGTTTTAATATAAATGAGATGATTCAAGTTTTTTCTTTGTTTCCTTTATTTTTTTAATGAAATTAGCCATTGATTAATGACTCTTTTTTGAATACTGAGCCAACCCACACCGTTGTGTAGGAAACATGGGGGGGGGGGGGGGGCGGTGGTTCTCTGACGTTTTGGGCACGTATACATCCCCCACAACTCCCACTATGTTGGATCTTATGTAAACACAAAGTCAACATG